>NW_022103955.1:1490172-1526968 GCF_000313985.2 Echinops telfairi
GAGCCCCTAATAAAATGTTAAAAAAAAAAAAAGAAGAATTGTATGAGCTCCCAATAAAATAATAAAAAAAAAAGAATAAGGAAAACTACAGAAAACACAGACACGCAAAAAGCGAAGTCTAGGAAAGCCTCTGTAGTAGTTTTACTCTGTCATACAGAGCTTCAATGAGTTGAATTTGAGGCCACCTAATAACATTTGTCGGTGGTGGTGGTTATAATGGTGGAGGGCTTTCCTTTTAGAATGGTTAGCAATGCAATTTTATGGGAATAAAATAAACAAAAAATAAAATTAAAGGGAAATTTTTACTTAAGAGAAAAAGCTAATGAGTAGTATTTAAACTCCATTTAAATCCTTTTATGTGCAAGCACTGTTGCAGAACAATGAACACCGTCATTACAAGGCCATCTTACATTCTTGGGAAAGCTCTAACAAGAACCTCTAAGATATGTTAGTCCAGGTAGACTAGAGAAACAAATCCAGCAAGACTCATATGTGTATAAGAAAAAACTTTATATATTAGACCAGTTGAATATTTATTGAGAAAACATCCCAGCCCAGTGCAGATCAGTCCATAAATTCAATATTAGCCCATATGTCTGAAATAAATCTATAAAGCCCTCTTCAGACTCACGAAACACATGCAATGGCGCCGAATGCAGGAGGATCACGGGTCAGTGGGTTGGAAATCTTGTGGATCTAGTGGCGTTGTAAGCATTTCAGCATTGGCAGGTGTCTCCATGTGGTTCTTTCAGCTCTGAAACTCTGACTGCCTCCGGGTAGCTTCATGTGGCTTCTCCTCAGAAATGTCTCACAGGGTGTGAGCAAAGAGAGTGTGTCTCCCACCTCCAAGGAGGAAATATAGGAGTTCCCAGAATTCTCAGGAGAAGGCCATGCCCACACAAAGGCCTCATTGGCTATATCCTACTTGACAGGCTAGACTCCACCCCTACACTCTTATTCCTCAAATTGACACCAGATTATGTAACTACCACAATCCTACAGGCCTAAACTCCTGTTACTACAGGCCTAAACTCTCTGAAGCAAACTTCACAAGTTAAAATGACCCACTGACAATTACAGAATCTGATTTTCTTATTTGGCATCGGGAGTGGGGGAAGTGGGGTGGTGACGCTCCTCACTACGGCTATAGAGAAACAAGGCCTGGAGATCCAGTTCTGGAAACTCCCGTCATTGAAGAGCCATGGCACACAGTTCTACTCTGGCATGCATGGTGCTGCTTTGAGTTGGAGTCGAGGTCACAACAGGGCAATCGAGATAAACATGGCTTAGCTAGGTATTTTTAGTCCTTTTTATTCCCCCAATCCTTCTAAACTCTGATAATATCTAAGAGTTAGTTTCACTATTGTAACTAAAGACACTGATGATGCTGTCAAGTAAACCTCCAGGTTAGCAGTTCAAAGCTATCAGTTGCTCCGTGGGAGAAAGATGAGGGTAAATTCCTCTGTAAAGATTTACAAAGCCTCAGGAACGTCATACAGGATCATGGTGAGTTGGAATTGACTTGATGGCATTGTTTTTTTGGTAACTAAAAATCCACAGCAAACCCTTAGTGAAGCAGTTCTCAAGGAAACAATTTGCAGATTAAGCCCAAGTAGCAATGGCTTTATCATGACCCACTGAAGAGGTCTGCCTGGATGGAGTAGTCCCTGGGAACATTACTGGGTGTGAAGTCTAGTATAGCCTGGGCAGGAAATGGCATTGCGGGCAGTTTGGTAATGAAACAACAGGAGTGGTACATGGCATATATTTGTCTTAGTTTGCTGTAGTGGGCCAACAGCAATCTCATCTAGGGAAGTAAATGATCATTTTAGGGGTCCCGTGGAAGGTGAAGAGGAGGATTAGGAGATTGAATAAACTAGGCAGAGAGTCTCTTTTTGACAACGCCCATGGAAAGGAATACAAACAGTATACAGGAAAGAATGCCATGAGGGCAAGGCATGGAAGGAAGAGAGATCTAGAAAATACAGTTCCAGAGACCCAGGTGAAATGTGACAACTAGCAAGCGTTCAGAAATGGAACACAGAGGCATGGCCCATTCAGACTGCTTACTGTACACAATCCTGCTAAGAGCTGAGGGAGCAAGTTGGGACATTGAAATTACGTACCAGTTAATCCTGTGGAATCTGAGCCTGGAAAATACTGTTTTTGTTGTCGTTGTTGACCTATTGTGCTTGCCAGATGAAGAATTTTAACACAGGAGTAACGCAGAAGCAAAGAACAATCAGTATTGTTTTATAGAGTATGCCAGCTCAATTCCATAACATGGATTGTTCTGAGAAAAGTGTGACATTACGAGGGTTCATAACTTAGCAAGTTTTCAGCAAATATATGGTGCAGCAAGGACTCCAATCTATATTACCTCAATGCTATATTGTATTTTCTCTAAAAATCTTAATGATTAATCAACATTATTCACAACTCATTTAGGTTTCTCCATCACATTGAAAATACTGCCTTTGTTATACATTTTTCTCTTATTTGTGGAATATCTACTATTTCATGTTATGTCTGAGTCTGATCTAGCACATGGATTATAAACTGATGGGGGTAGGATGTAGACTTAATCTTTTCCACTTTTGACAACACTGTGCCAGATAAGCAGACTAAATTCAGTATACACATGTTATCTGCTTAAATAATTGGTCCTAGTTGCAATGCCTTGAAAGTTGAAGGTGTCTTTGGTGGTGGTAGAAATGTACCTTGAGTGGTAGAAATGAAGTTTTCCTTGTGGGAAGTGTCTTCCACTAAACCAGGAGTCAGAAAACTATAGTCTGTGGCACAGATCTAGCTCATTGCCTACTTTGAAAGTAATTTTAACTGGAACATAGTCATGTCTGCTCCTGGATGGCTCCAACAGTTAAGTGATCAGCTACTAGCCAAAGGTTTGCTGGTTCAAACCCAGACATGCATTGGGAAGGCAGACCTAAAGACCTGATTCCAAAATATAGTCACAGGGTTAAAAACCCTGTGTATAGAACAATTCTGCTCTGCACATATGGAGTTGCCATGAGTTAAGATTGACTCAATGGCAATTAGTAACCAAAACACACCTGGTTGTGCAATGACAGTGCTGGTAAGTTGGACTAAGGCTAGCTGGCCTGCGAAGTCTGACATATTTACTATAATGCCTTTTACAAAACAAGTTTACCCAACCCTACTGTTGACTCTCAATCACTGGGCGCAGAGGCACTTTACACATAGTCATCTTTCTAAAGCTCAGCAATGACGTCTGGAAAGTAGCAGTGTTATTACGGAGCAGATTCCAAATTCTCACTCCTGTGAGCCCCGGAGTGCAGAGCTGACTGCTCCATTGGGAATTAAAGGCTGCCACTCTGATCTTCAGTTTTTTCTTCTGAGATGCCTGGGGGCAGTTAAGGGAGGGAGGTTGAACTGCCAATCTTTTGGCTAGTTGTCAAATGTTACCTCTTTCTGTTACCCATGGACTCTGAGCATGTAGTAGGTAATCAATTATTATTCACTGAATGAAGGAATGGATGTGTGGGTCTATATAAGTACACCCTCTGTCCAGTCATCAGGAGAAATAAGTAGAGGAAGGACATTCTATATTTTTGTTGAAAACCAGCTACATATCAATATACAGTCTCTGGAGGTTGGATAAACCCAAACAAACTAAACTAAAGCACAAACACACAAGTTCACTACCAACGGGTCAGTCTGGACTCATAGAGACCTTATAGGGCAGGGTAGAACTGCCCCTGTGAGTTCTTAAATCTCTAACTCTTTTTTTGTAAAATATTAATAATGAATAATTTTATTGGGGGGTCTTACAGCTCTTATAACAAACCATACATCAATTGTATAAAACACATTTGTACATATGTTGCCATCAATAGTTCCTTTAAAAAAAATCATTTTATTGGGGCTCATACAACTCTTATCACAATCCACACATACATCAATTGTGTAAAGCACACTTATACATTCGTTGCCCTTATCATTCTCAAAACTCACTTTCTGCTTGGGTTCCTGGAATCAGCTCCTCATTTTCCTTTTCCCCCTCCTTCTCCTTCCCCGCTCCCCCCTCCCTCATGAACCCTTGATAATTTACATATTATTTTATCTTATCTTACACTGCCTGGCATCCCCCTTCACCCACTTTTCTGTTGCCCATCCCCCAGGTAGGAGGTTATATGTAGATCCTTGTGATCAGTTCTCCCTTTCTAACCTCCTTCCCTCCCGGTATCGCCACTCTCACCACTGGTTCTGAGGGGTTCATCTATCCTAGATTCCCTGTGTTTCCAGTTCCCATCTGTATCGCTGTGCATCCTCTGGCCTAACCGGGTTTGCAAGGTAGAATTGGGATCATGATAGTGGGGAGGAGGAAGCGTTTAAGAACTAGAGGAAGGTTGTGAGTTTCATTATTGCTACACTGAACCCTGAGTTACTCATCTCCTCCCCACTACCCCTCTGCAAGAGATGTCCAGTTGTGTACAGATGGGCATTGGGCCCCCACCACGTGCTCCCCTCAATCACGATGATATAATTCCCCGAACCTCCCCCCTGCCCTTGGCGCTTGAAACCGGATTCCCTCGGCCCTTCATGATCACACTTGTTGGGGTGCTGCTTCCATGTGGGCTTTGTTGCTTCTGGGCTAGATGGCCACTTGTTTACTTTCAAGCCTTTAAGACCCCAGATGCTATATCTCTCGATAGCCAGGCACCATCAGGCTTCTTCACCACACTTACTTATGCACACATTCATCTTCAGCATTTATGTGGGGAAGGTGATCACACAATGGTGGTTTTTGTTCTTTGGTGTCTGCTACCTGATCCCTTCAACACCGCATGATCACACAGGCTTGTGTGCTTCTTTTCTGTGGCCTTTGTTGCTTCCAAGCTAGATAGCCGCTTGTTTGCCTACAAGCCTTTAAGACCCCAGATGCTATATCTTTTGATAGCTGGGCACCATCAGCTTTCTTTACCACATTTGCTTATGCACGTTTGTCTCCAGCGATCATGTCCAAAAGGTGGGTATCATGGAATGACCATTTAGCTGAGCAAGGTGCTCTTGTATTAAGGGAATGCACATGAGGAGGCCCAATGTCCACCTGCTACCCTACTTTAAATATATGCATATTGATCCATTTCCCCCATAATCATAAATATATTTACAAATGTCCATGTCTGTATTTAGGCCTCTATGTATACCCTTTGCCTCCTACTCCTTTCCTCTATTTTCTTATGCTTTCCTCCTGTTCCACTACCATGCTCAACTTTCATTCTGGTTTCAGTAATTCCTCTCAGTTACCTTGCCCTTGGTCACTTCCTACCAGTCCTCCCATCCCCTCCCTGCCACTGGTTTTGAACCACTTGTTGTTCCCTTAAGTCTGTAACTCTTTATGGGAGTAGAAAGCATCTTCTTTCTGCCCAGGAATAGTCGGTGGTAGCTTGCAGTTAGCAGTCCAACACATAACCATTATGCTACCTGGGCTCCCATAAGCTTAGTGCAAAAGAGAGAATCCACTGGCAGGGACACAGTAAAAATGAAATTTTTCCATGGAAAGGGAGCAAGTGAACTAGGACCAGCCTCATGTGTGCCTAGGGGCTATGTGCCACTACTTGAATCTGAAAAAAAAACCACCAAGACTTTTAAATCATTAAAGCCAAGAATTCTTTTCATTCACAAAAGGGCTGCTGCCTACTTATGTGATCATGGGGAGGTCATTTAATCTCCACTCACCTCAATTTGAAAAGGGGGACAGCATTTATAATAGAAAAGTAAATGTATGTTTGTTTTGGATTGTGGTTTGGAAACGTCTGTCCTATTGTCTGCTGAGCCTCAGAGCTATCAGTGGGCTTCCACTTTTGAATTCATCTTCTTTCGTGTCCTCCAGGCTGGAATCTTCCTGGTTCCCGCTTCATCTTCCTGCTCTTGGGTCCGCCAGCCCCCACAGGCACACTAGCTTGGAAAAGCCTCCAGCGTAACATCTGACCTATGGGTTTAAACTGGACTTACTTGCATGCTTCTACATTTGTAATCAGTTTGTTGTACAGTGTGACTTGTCTGTTGCTGCGATGCTCAAAGATATCTCATTAGCATTTGCAAATAACAGCAGGGTCACCCGAGCTGAACAGACGTCTGCAGAGTTTCCAGAATAAGAAAAAAACTGCAAAGAAGGAATAGGCAATCCAGTTCTGAGGAACTGGGTCCAGAAAACCTTAAGAACAAGAGTGGAACATCATCAGATATCGTGTTGGAAGATGAGCCTTTCAGGTGGAAAGGTGCTCAAAACATGACCAGAAGAGCTCCTTTCTTAGAGCTGACCAGAATGACATGAATGGAGTACAGCGTTCAGGACCTTAATTTGCTGATGTTGCTTGATTCAAAATGAGAACAACAGCTGTAAACATTGATTAATGACCAAAACTGGGACTGTACAAATATAAATCTAGGAAAATTGTAAGTAAAAAATACGATGGAACATATAGTCATATCCTAAGCATTACTGAGCTGAAATGGGCTGCTATTGGCCACTTTGAAGCAGTCATATGGTTATTATACCAGGAATGAAAAATTCAAGAGGAATGGTGTCACATCCATTGTTAACAAGAACATTTCAAGATCTGTTGTGAAATACAATGCGGTCTGTGACAGATAATATCTCTAAGTGTATAAGAAAATCCAGTAATCTAATCATTAAAGTTTATGCACCAAGCACTGAAGACAGTGATGGAGAAATTGAAATAATTCTACCAACTTCTCTAAGTATGAAGTTCATTAAACATGCCATCAAGATGTACTGGTAATTACTGGCGATTGGAATGGAATAGTTGGAAAAAGGAAGGAAAGGTAGTTGAAAATGTTAAAATTTCCACAGAATTCCACAGAAACACAGCTAGAGATTACATGATAGAATTTTGCCAGACCAATAACCTCTTCATCACAGATACGTTTTCCCCCCAACAACATCAATGGTCTCTATAGGTATGCATTTCCCCAAGTGGAGCAGACAGAAATAGAAGTTACTACATCTGGTAGAAGAAATGCTAGAAAAACTCAATACCATCAGGCAAAATAAGGCCAGGAACTGACTGTAGAACAGACCATCAATATCTCATATGTAAGTTGAAATTGGGGCCGAAGAAAATTAAAACAAGTCCATAAGAGCCAAAATATGGTCTTGAGTGTATCCCACCTGAATCTCAAGCATATATCTTGAACAGATTTGACCCGTGGACACTAATGACAGAAGATCTGACAAGCTGTGGGATGACATCAGGTCAATAGACATGAAGGAAGCAGAGGAAATGGGAAAAAGAAACAATGAAAATGGATGTCAGAAGAGACCTCCAGGAAGGAAAACTATGTTTTGGAAAACATATAGGATTATGGAAGAAATCGCACAATTATGTTTAAGATGATTGGATTATGGAAGGATATGACATATGCATTGGCTTCTAAGTTACAGCAAATTTAAAAAAAGGCATAGATCCAGGAATGGGTTCAGGGCTCGCACTAAATCCTAGCTCCAACTTAAGAACAATTAGTTCTTATATCATGGCCCTGCTGCATACTTACCTTCATGACATGATCTCTGACGATATGGGTGCTACAGCAAAGTGTGGTGAAAAAGCCAGATGGTGCCTGGTTGTCAACTGGAATAGTGTCTGGGGTCTTAAAAGTTCGTATTCCAACAAGCAGACATATAAGTGAGGCGTCAACTAAGTCCACTTGAAAGAAGCACACCAGTTTGTGTGATCAGAGATAACTATTACAAATCTTGAATATGGTGAGGAGAAAATCATCAGAGCAAAAATGATGAACACACAATTTGTGGAGGGCTGTGGGGAATGCTGAGAGCCCCAAGCCCATCTGCAGAGTGTCTGGTCAGACTGAGCCACTGGCAGATTCGCCCTAGCCACAGGCGAGAGTCGAGGTCAGCCTTACAGTCTGGCAGAGACCACTGTTATCTTGATCATGCCGCACTGAACTCGACACCGTGTTGACCACTGTGTAGAAATGACCACTGTGTAGAAACGATCTGAACCTGTTCTGGGTGCAAGTATCTCTTATTGGTTCCATTACAAAAATTTCTTCCCTAGCATTTTGATAATTGTTAGGGTTCTTTTCTTTCTTATACATTATTCGTATTTCTGTCTATAAACTACTATGTTTCTACCTTTATCACCTTAGCACGATTTTGTTTTCTATTTGGTCTCCCAGTCATGAAGCACAGGAGAAGTGGAAACATAATGATAATAATAAATACAAGGGGATATTGGGAGTAGCAGGGTGGGGGTAAGTAGGGAGATAGGGAGAAAAAGGGGGTTTCAGGAGTAGCTACTGAAGATGGGAGGAGGGAGGGAGCACTAGAACAGATTGTGATTGCATGAGTCATCTTAAAGGTGTGATTTGACCATGGGGGAGAGGGAATGATCTAAAAGTGATGTGGGGGTGAGTATATAATTCTCCATATTATTGAATGATTGAATTAATTGATACGTAAATTACTTGCAAACAAAACTGCTGTAGAAATATTTGAAAAGAAGAAAAAGAGACTCTGACATTTGTTCTTGACACTAGAGTAGCTAAACATTGGAAGAAATGATGAAGTCAAACAGCTGAACAGAAAAACTCAAGGGGCCGCATGAAAAGACAGAGTATTATACTGCGATGTGCAAAGACCTATAGGTAGAAAACAAAAAAGGAAGAACATGCTCATCGTATCTTAAACTTAAAAAAAACTGAAGAAAAAAAATTTAAGCCTCGTTTCAATAGTGAAAGACTCTATGGTCAAAATATTGAATGCTGCAGTAAGCATCAAAAGAAGATGTAAAGAATACAAAGAACCATTCATTGTACCAAAAAGAACTAGGTGACATGGAACTATTTCAAAAGGTAACATATGATTACAAACCAATGGTACCAAGAGAAGAAATCCAAGTTGCACTAAATGCATAAAGAAAAAGCAAAGTTCCTGAAACGGATGGAATACCAAATGTTTAAATAAGGTTACGAAGCACTGACAGCACCCAATTTATGGCAAGAAATTTGGAAGATAGCTATCTGGTTAACTGATTGGAATATTTAGGTCTACTCTAAAGAAAGATGACCCAATAGAATGAGATAATTATTGAATAATATCATTAATATCTCATGCAAGTAAAGCTTTACTGATGATCATTTAACAATGGCTGCAGTAGTACATGGACAGGGAGCTTGAAATCCAAGCTGGATTCAGAAGAGGACATGGCAAGCGAGTTATCACTGATGACATCAGGTGGATCTTGAGTGAAAGCAGAGAATACCAGAAAGGTGTTTACTTGTGTTCCATTGACTATGCAAAGTAAGGCATTCGCCTGTCTGGACCATAACAAACTATGGACAGCACGGAGAAGAATGAGAACTCCAGAATATTTCCTTGTGCTCATGGGGAACCTGATATGGATCAAGAGACAGTCTCTCAAACAGATTAAGGTAACATTGCATGGTTTAGAGGGAGCCCCCGTGGTGTAGTGGTTATATTAGGCTGCTACTCTAAGGGTTACCAGTGAGAAAAAAATCAACCACTCTGGGGGAGAAAGACAGGGTTTTCTACTCCAGTAGAGGGTTACAATCTCAGAACTTAACAGCGGCAGTTCTACCCTGCCCTATAAGGTCACTATGAGTCAATTGATTCGCTGGCAGTGAGGTTTAAGAAGCCCTAGGGGTACGTGTAGTGGTAAGCATTGGGCTGTGATCTGCAACGTTGACAATTTGAAAGCACTAGGTCCTCTATGGGAGAAAGCCAGGCTTTCTCCTGCTGTAAATAAGTATGGATCTACCCTGTCCTGTGGGGTCGCGAGGAGCTGGCATCAACTCGAAGACGTTTGCGTTTGAGGAGTCCCCCCCCCCCCCACCGCATGGTTTAAAATCAGGAAAGGTATGTGTCAGATATGTAGCCTTTCACACTATTTATTCAATCTGCATGTTGAGCAAAACTCTGAGAAGATGGACTATATTAACAAGAATGTGGCATCAGGACTGGAGGAAAGCTTATTAAGCTGTGAGATGCAGGGTGCACAAGCTTGTCTGCTGAAAGCAAGGAGGACGTGAAACACTTGCTGACAAAGACCAAGGATTGCAGTCTTCAACAGGCATTACAGCTCAATGTAAAGAAAGCAAAAATCCTGACAGCTGGACCACTAAGTAACACCATGATGAATGGAGACAGGATTGAAGTTGTCAAGGATGTCATCTTGCTTGAGTCCAGAGTTCATGCTCATGGAAGCAGCAGTGAAAAATCAACAGGTGTATTGCACTGATTAAGTCTGCTGCACAGGATCTCTTTGAAGTGTTGAAGAGCAAGGATGTCACTTTGAAGACTAAGGTGCTCCTGACCCAACCCATGTTACTTTCTTTAAAAAAAAATCATTTTTGGGGGGGCTCTTACAGCTCTCATAACGGTCCATACATCAGTTGTATCTAGCATATGTGTACATATGTTATCATCATTTTTGAAACAGTTCCTTTCTATTTGAATCCTTGTTATCAGCTCCTCTTTTTCCCCCCTCCCTTCTCCCACTGCCACCCTTGTGACCCCTTGATAAATTAGAAAATATTATTCTTTTCCTATCTTACATTGACTGCTGTCTCCCTTCACCCACATTTCTGTTGTTCATCGCCCTGGGGGTGGGGTGGGGATTATACATTGATCCTTTCCATCCATTTCCCCTTTCCTCCCCTTCTCCCCCCACCTTCCCCATACCCTCCTGATTTCTGTCCTTGAGGGGTTTATCTGACCTGGATTCCTTGTGTTGTGAGCTCTTATGTGTTATCCGTGTACATGCTCCACTCTAGCCAGAACTACAAGGAAGGACTGGGGTCATGATAGTTGGGGGTGAGAAAGTCTCAAAGAACCAGAGGAATATTGTGTTTCGTCAGCACCATACTGTGCCATGGTTGACTCATCCCCCTTCCCTGTGACCCTCCTGTGAGGGGATGCCCTATTGTCTATAGATGGGTTTGGGGGTCTCTGTTCTGATCCCCTTTGTTCTCAACAATATGTTTGTTTGTTTGTTTGTTTTGGGTCTTCTTCCATGTGGGCTTGTTGCTTCTCTGCTAGACGACCGCTTGTTTAACTTCAAGTCTATAAGACCCCCAAAAGTACTTCTTTTGATAGCCATGCACCATCAGCTTTCTTCACTACATTTGCTTGTGCACCCATTTTGGCTTCAGCAATTGTGTCGGAGGGTGAGCATCACAGAATGCTGGATAGTTAGAACAGAGTGTTCTTGTGTTGAGGGAGGGCTTGAACCTTCCCAAAGTCTGTCCACTTCCTCAATGTGTTGCCATATAAATGTATGTACAGAGGCCAATACCTCTATTTTTTATTAATTAATATATTTACATAAGTGCACACTCATGTTTATACTCTATCCATAGCTTTGCTTCCTAGATCTTTCCTCTGTTTCCTTTTACCTTCCTCCTGCCCACCATCTATCTTCTTCTCAGCTACATTGCTGTTTCTCCACCACCACCTGAATCCCTATGTCCTCCTCATTGTTGCCTTTAATTCCTGTCTAAGGTGTTGTTTTAAATTCCCTGTCTATGGTGCTGTTTGCTCACCACTCCTTTCCCCTGCCTCCTCCCCCACCCAAGTCCCTCTTTTTTCCCCCAAGTCACTCTTGAAATGTCATTCCTATTGCTTTCTTCTGGGGCTTGCTTCCCACGCCCATCTTATAATGGTAGGCGAAACAACAATAACAGAGATGAAACAAAAAGGAAACAAAAGATTGAATGAAAAGAGGGACAAAAAAGAAAAGAAAAAAATGTCAACAAGCCAAAAATTAAAAAGCATACATAATTCCAGGTCTATCTGCTGACCTTTATGACTATCTCCCCATTGGTCCTGGAAGGTTCTGGACACTGCCCCTCCTAGCCTGAGGTCTATTTGGGGGGCTTCTCAGGGGCTTTGTGGCTTGGCTTTGCTCCCATTGCTGATCTGTTATGTTCCCTTCTTGGTTTACCCCATCGTGGGGGTGCTCAGACCAGGCTCATTCCCTGCCGTGTGTCCCCAGTATTGCCCTCTCTCATGGTATGCTCCAGCTAGGGGAAACCCATTGTATTTTCAGTCACGTCATAAGCATGTGAAAGTTGGACACCGAATAAGGAAGACCATAGACTAATTAAGGCATTTGAATTATGGTGCTAGTGAAGAATATTGAAAGTACTACGGATCAGAAAATAAAACAAAATAAAAAACAAACACATGTCTTGGAATAAGCACAACCAGAATACTCCTTAGTTGCAAGGATGATGAGCCTTCATCTCATGTTCTCTGCACATGTTACCAGAATAGACTAGTCCTTGGAAAAGAATATCATGGAAGGTAAAGTACAGGGCCAATGAAAAGATGGACTGACACAGCAGTTGCTAAAATGGGCTCAGAAATAGCAATAACTGTGAGGACAGTACAGGACCAGGCAGTGATTCATTCTGTTACATATGGGATTGCTGTGGGTCAAAACTGACTCAGTAGCACTTCATAACAGACACAGCAATGGTCTGAGGTTCTTTCTTGAGATGCATGTGTGTGTGTGTGTGTGTGTGTGTGTGTGTGTGTGTGTGTACATACACACACACATATCTAGGAGCAGCACTGATTTTGCTTCTCTAGAGGACCGACCCAGCCTAGCACAAGGCCTTAAACTATGCACTGAGAAGGAATGGACCCCAGGTTATATTGGACAAAAGTCATCTGGATCTCTCAGTGCTCTCCAAATCACACTCATTGGCAGCCACCTTCTAGAACGGTGGTTCTCAACCTGTGGGCCACAACCCTTTTGGGGTGGAACAACCCTTTCACAGGGGTCGCCCAATTCATAACAGTAGCAAAATTACAGTTATGAGGTAGCAACGAAAATAATTTTATGGTTGGGGGGTCACCACAACACGAGGGACTGTATTAAAGGGTTGCGGCATTAGGAAGGTTGAGAACCACTGGTCTAGATGCTCCATAGAAGGCCATCACTCATACTAGACAGCTGATGACAAAGGTTCATCAACATCTTCTTCAATTTTCTATGTGAAATGAGGCCTAGAAACTACAGCGAATTCTCATTTTATCTCCACGAACTGCTTCAGAATGTGCTGCATGGTTGAAGAAACTCTTGAAAGGAAAACTATCTTGGTCCCTACAATAATACAGAGCTTCTGTGGGCTCCTAGATAATATGAAGTGCTTGAGAAGAGCCTCGTTGTGCAGAGGATTATACACTGGTCTGCTTATGTCAAGGTGGCTGTTTCACACCTACCAGTAGCTCTGCAGGAGAAAGATAAGGCTGTTTGCTCATGTGAAGATTTACAGCATCAGTAACCCTTGGGAGCTGATTTATGCTATAAGATCACTCTGAGTCAAGAAGAACTCAGGGGCAATAGGTTGGTATATAGGCCAATTCAATCTTCCCAGGACTATTCCCTAGGCAGAAATAATGTATTCCTTTCCTGAACCTCATCAATACTGTTACATATCTCTAAGGTAGCACTGTGCCATCACTCAGAACTGCAGTGTGAACTGGCATCTGTCACCTACAAAACCAGTGGATTGACTTTACTAGCGACTAAAGAGAAAATAGGATATGATTGGTTGGGATGTTGCATTATACAAAATGACATCCCATGCAATTTTTAATAGAACACATTGCTTAATTGTGTTGCCTATTATGGTAGTCACTAGTCTGATCCCATTTAGTTTAAAATAATTAAACTTAAATAAAAATGAAATGTAGTTCCTTTGAAAGAGCTAGGAGGCAAAGGCCATTTATAGGGGTCTAAATAAAGGCATGTACATATGCAAATATATTTATATATAAGGATGGGGAAATAGATCTATGTGCATATATTTATAGGTTTAGCATTAAGGTAGCAAGAATACTTTCTTCTATTAAATTGGCATTCTATGATGCTCACCTTCCCGACACAACCGCTGAAGACAAAGCGGGTTGAATAAGCAAATGTGGTGAAGTAAGCTGATGGTGCCCAGCTATCAAAAGATATGGCGTCTGGGGTCTTAAAGGCTTGAAGGTAAACAAGCGGCCATCTAGCTCAGAAGCAACAAAGGCCACATGGAAGAAGCACACCAGCCTGTATGATCATGAGGTGCCAAAGGGATCAGTTATCAGGCATCAAAGAACAAAAATCATATCATTGTGTCCTCACCTCCATGATACCATTGAAGACAGATGTGTGCATAAGCAAATGTGGCGAAGAAAGCTGATGGTGCCCGGATATCAAAAGATAGGCGTCTGGAATCTTAAAGGCTTGAAGGGAAACAAGCATCCATCTAGCTCAGAAGCAACAAAGCCCACATGGAAGAAGCACACCAGCCTGTGCAATTCCGAGGTGTTAAAGGTATCAGGTATCAGGCATCATCAGAACAAAAAATCTTATCATAGTGAATGAGGTGGGGAGTGCAGGGTGGAGACCCAAAGCCCATCTGTAGGCAACTGGACATCCCCTTAAAGAAGGGTCTTGGGGAGGAGACGAGCCGGTCAGGGTGCGATGTGGCAACAATGAAAAATACAACTTTCCTCTAGTTCCTAAATGCTTCCTCCTCCCCAACTATCATGATCCCACTTCTACCTTACAAATCTGGCTAGACCAGAGGATGTACACTGGTACAGATAGGAACTGGAAACACAGGGAATCCAGGGCGGATGATCCCTTCAGGACAGTGGTGTGAGTGGCAATACTGGGAAGGTAGAGGGAGGGTGGGTTGGAAAGGGGGAACCGATTACAAGGATCTACATGTGATCTCCTCCCTGGGGGACGGATGACAGAAAAGTGGGTGAAGGGAGACGTCGGACAGGACAAGATATGAAAAAATAATAATTTATAAATTATTAAGGATTCGTGAGGCAGGGGGGAGCGGGGAGGGAGGGGAAACAATGAGAAGCTGATGCCAGGGGCTTAGGTGGAGAGCAAATGTTTTGAGAATGATGAGGGCAATGAATGTGCAAATGTGCTTTACACAATTGATGTATGTATGGATTGTGATAAGAGTTATATGAGCCCCTAATAAAATGATTAAAAAAATAAAGAAATGTAGTTCTTTTGCTGCACTTGTCAAATTCCAAGTGCTCAGCACTTGGGTGAGTGGATGGTGCAGTTTCAGAACACGTCTGCAATCACAGAAAATTCAACTGGGTATTGCTGCTGCAGTACCAGTACTGCCATAATAAATGCTAGCTCAGGCAAGTACATTCAACTGCATTTCCATAATCAATGAGCCTCACATATTGCTCCTCTGAAATCCCTAAACCTTTCGTGTTTATTCTTTTAAAAGTCATACGTCATGATGAGCTCGATGATCTCTAGGTCTAGTCTCATTTTTGTTTTGTTTTTCTTTACCTATCTTTAGAAATAGCATACATTCTGTTAGGCCGCCACAGTGGCTGTTCATACTGGAGTGTAGTCTGGTATGACGAAAAGCAGTTTAACGCAGGACGGATGGCTTAAGCCCTGGGACAACTAGGTTCATCAATCTACCACACAACTCAGCATCATTATAGAACATTAATGAGCTCTGGATAGATTTAAAAGCCATCCAAAGAATTATGACTGGGTAACATTCAGTTTCACAAGAACTTGGAGTTTCTGAGCTATAATCCCAGCTCTCATGCTAATGAGTATTGTGATGTGGGGACTATCATTTAACTTCTGTGTTTCCGTTTTCTTCCCTTAAAATATGGCTGTCACTGACCTACCTAACCCAAGTGTCTGGATAATTAATGAATTAATGCTTACGGGGGATTCCAACTCAATGCATGAAGGTGTGCTGTGTGTCATTATTTCTATTCTTTCTCCCATAGCAGCTGAGAAACAGTTTACTCCTCTTAAAAATGGATTTTCATTCTCAGTATTTTGCCATTACCTATGTGACCCAAGCCTTCTTATCTTAAATTAAACTAGCCCCACAGCGAAGAGCACACTGATAAGAGTGGAGGTACTCAGATACTTCTTCCTTTCTGACTACCAGCTTTTCCAGCCGCATGAGGCTGCATGAGGCTAGGGGTCAATCTTACCAAATGTGAAAAGAAAGTTAGAGGACGGCCCAATTGGACCACCGACACTTACAAGCAATGATATTCCCATATCTGTTCTTCATTCTGTTCTCATCTTTCTTAGCGGAGTCCCATGGTGCAGACTGCCCTTCAAAGAAGCTCTGGAAGAAAGAGAACAATGATATTAATAATGACAACTTTGTATGACCATGAATATGATGGAGTATTTGGGTGGGGGGTAAACTTATGAAAATATTTTAAACATCACCAAACTGCTTGAGGGAATGACTCCTGAGACTATGGTCCCAAGCCTCAAATCACCTAGATCAATTGACCTAATATAATCCAAAAAGACAATATTCTACATCCTATTTTGGTAACCAGTGACTGCAGACTGAAATGCTTGTAAGCAGCCATCTAAGGTGTAGCTACTGGTCTCTCCTTGCTCAGAAGAAAGGAGAGTGATGGAAACTGAAGATAGAAACCATTAGTTCAATGGACTAATGGGCCATAAGAGCACCAGTCTCCATGACCCCGAGAGCAGAACCCTGACACCACAGCTGAAGAAAGGTGCTTGGTTACCACTACCAATTGTTCTGAAAAGAATCACATTAGAAAGTCCTAGATAGAATGTGGGAAAATGGTAGAATAAAACTAGAAATCATAAGAGAAACCATGCTTACTGGTTGGATAAACACTGGTTGAACTGCTGAGATGCTCCCTTTCATGGCCTGCCATTAGCCCTTCTACATATCTACAAAAGGAGCAAATGCTATTTCCAACATGCAAAAATCACAAAAATATTATATACACAATTGTGTGTTTAATTGCTTAAGAGTTTTAAGTTGTCTATCTTCAGGTATCTTAGTTACTGTTATTGTTGATAGCTTACAGTTTTTATATTATATTTATTATATGATATTTCAATAATTTTGACATTAAATTTATTGCTTTGTAAAAAAATCATAGCAGGCAAGGATCTCATGTACTTTACATCTAGGTACATTAATAGTTTCACACTGTACTTTGCTACTTAAATAATAAAATCCTGTGTAATATAGTACAAATATAAATAAAATATTTCAGATTATTAATAAAGTCAATAAAATACTAGCAGGAAAAATCATTAGTTAATTCCATCAAGAACATTATGTGATCAAGCATTTATTTCAACATGTTACTTCCATTTTGTTATAAAGTATGCATTAAAATCAACTTCAAGGATTTTAAAGTCAGATACTCTTTCTGAATAGTGTCTTTGTTACCCTATGAATGACAATTACTTTACAGTTGAGTAATAACTATTATTTGACTTTCCGTATAATAATTTAATTCTAATTTAAGTTTGACATGGTTTAATTACCAATTTCATTTCCCTCTGACTTTTCCACCCATCTAAAACTTTTTAGGTTTATTTTTGTGTTGGCACATATAGAAAGACAGAAGAGGTAACTGACTCTGAGGGTGATCCTGAAGTCTCCATAAATCCATGTCTACTAGTTACCATTAAAAACCAACCACGGGCTAGAGGAGGAGCCCATCACATTCCCCTGGTGAAGGGAATCACTCCTGGATCCTCTCAGGTGGGGCCAGACGGAGCCAGGAGCTGCTCCTCCCACTCCTGATCAACAGATGCTCTACTGTCCTGTCTGCACTCACATCACAAGCTCTGCTTCTTTTTAGGGTTTGTGGTAATTTGTATCTACAGCTACTTCCATTGTTTTCATTATACTTGTGTCTGGGAGGCAGAGTTAAATTAGCAAAAGGAGTACCACTCTATCTCCTGATGTTTGTACACTCCAGTCCCAGAGGGTTCCATAAAGGTGAGGCCTCAGTTTACACCTCTCTAGATACGCATGTGTGTATAATGGCACCTAGCACAGTCAGGCAACAAACAGTGTTTGCAGAATGAGCACGTCCATGATTGCAACTACTCTTCATTAAAAAGTCAGATCCAGAAAAGTTTAATTACTGCCAGAACTGACTCCCTTCATGCCTTATTGCCCTAGGAGTCTGCCCAGAAAAGTTTAATTACTGCCAGAACTGACTCCCTTCATGCCTTATTGCCCTAGGAGTCTGCTGTTCCCCAAATATCCTATGAGCTCATTTCCTTTTCTGCAGAACAGAAGATGGGCAGTCTCTATTAAACCCAGCAGCAAACTGTATCTGAGGAAAACAAAGTAACTCAGCGTATCTACAATTAAAGCCCAGGAAAGAAACAGTTAAGAAACCAAACTGGGTTTTCCCTTAGGAATCAATAGCTGGGCTTGAGTCTGGTTTGTAGAGACCCTATAAACAGAGTCGAACTGCTCTGTCGGATTTTTGAATCTGTGAATCTTTATGGAAGCAGACTGCAACATTCATCTACAGAGCAGCTGGTAAGCATGAACCACCAACCTTGTGCTTAGCAACACAATGCTTAACTTATCATACCACCAGGGTTTTTTTCAGTGAGCAGATCGGCTGCAAAAGACCTCTTTAAAGCATTTGAGGACTAAGGTGCACTTGACCCCAGCGTGGTATTTTCAGTGGTCTAATATATGAAAGCTGGGCATTGATTAAGGTAGACCAAAGGAGAACTGGTACCTTGAATGATGCTGTTGGTAAAGAATATGGAAAATAATGCATTCCTGTAAGAATGAACAAATCTATCTTGGAAGAACTACGATCAAAGTACTCCTTAGAAGCAAGGATAGCAACGTTTGTCTCCTGCACTTTGGACATGTCATTGGAAGAGGCTGGCCCCTACAGAAGGGCAACAGACTTGGTACCGTGGAGGTCAGTGCAAAACAGGGAAGACTTTCGGTAAGGCGAAAGGACACAGTGACTGCAACAATGGTTCAACGCAGCATGAATGTGGGGCTGGCGGAGGCCTGAGTGGTGTTTCCTCCTTTTGTACACGGAATTTCTACCGTTCAAACACTGACCCACAGGGTCCAGACCACAACAACGTATCTGTTATTTTGCTATGCAACCACTCTATTCACATGCTTTTTTACTGTTAAATATCTTCTCATAAATAAAGCAAAGTCTATACACATATCTTCTGTGCACGAGAATGAAAGGTTCTTCAACCGTCTTGTTTATCTTTACTGGGATGCGGCTGAGTTTCTTTCTCTTGTGCACAGGGAGGTCGTGAGTCAGAACCGACTCACTGGCACCGAATGAAGAATGACAACAACAGTTGCCCTCAGTTGACTCTGGCTCATGGCGGCCCCTTGTATATGATCCCACGAAGCACACACACAGGCTTTCTTCTGAGATGCCCTTGGGTGAGGTAGGTGAGGATTAAATGCTTAAGTACCTGTGCTACCCAAAGGCTTTTATTTTATTTTCTATTTTTGTAATTTAAGACATCAAAATGTATTCATGCTGCTTTACAATGACCTAAATTGACTTGTTAAATGCATTGGGAATTAATGAATTCTACTGTCAACCTTTTGGGAAGCAAGTATTCATCACATAATCCATGCTTCATCTACATAAGAACTGTTCATATCAAATTTGGTTAAAGTAAAGCCTAGCAATAAAACACTTTACTTTAATGTGTGAATGTGACAAGCACAGCTTTCGGCCCACTTGGGGCAGCCACTGCATCTCTGATCCCTGATTTTCCTGGTGCTCTAGATGCAAACTCCTATGTTCAACTCAAACTGCCACCACGTGTTTGATGATAGATTAACCAGCTGAATCTCCCACTTCGTCATTTTTTCTTGAAATGAGTTCTGAGCAGGTTCACAGACATCAGATTCAGCCAAAGCACAAGCATGATTCTGAAAAAGGGGCCCAATGAGAGGGAACAGAAAGGGTGGTAATAGAAGCACGCCTTAAACGATCACTTAGCATCTGACAGCTTCCCATATGATGAGCAGTGACTGAAGTACATTCCCAGTACACTTTTTGTGGGAGGACTTTTAAATACAATATGCACAGTTAGGCGATATTTAGTGTTTAGGGTAGGTTTTTAATATGTGGATACAATTTAACACATTAACTGTGGACTTTTTAATATGAAAAAAACCACTTTATGTATTTGGGGGATTTAAGTTAATGGTCTCACTGTGTCTTCTGTTGGAATTTCCATAAATATACTTAGGCTTTTATTCTACTTGAAATGTAATTAAAGTGTTTCTTCTACGTACCTTAGCTCATAGATACTGAGGAAAGGCAGCAAACCTGGGAACCACTCCCAGAGAGTAATAAGTCTTGGAGACAATAAAAATGAAAGTAGGCCGGCTCCAGTGAATACCAATGACTTCCAGCCGCACCGACGCCGCACTCACCACAGGCTTGGAGCACAAGGAACGGAGCAGCCTGCAGCCTGCTTTTTCTTTCCTTTTCAGATTAGGAAGCATGATTCTGTGATTCAATGACTTCACCCCCTACCCTTCAGAGCGCCCTCATTTTCCACAAGATAGAATTATACACCTCAAGTGAATGTGGCTGCAAATGATGCCGTCTGTTAAAAATGCCACATCTTCAGGTATTCCAAAGGAAGGGGAATAAAAAGCCCACTATTCAACAGAAAAGCTGCCAACAAGAAAAGCATGCAGGTCAAGGTTGCATATAATATACAGCACACTTTCCAGAAGTGCAGGGTCATCTTTTTTAGAAGCTGCTGAAATCGATTTTTCCCTCTCTTCCGCATATGAATAAAATTGTTCACATAAAATGACTAAAATCATTGCCCTGAAAGAAGGAACGTGAACTCACCAGAGCCTGCAAAGGCCCGGAACTTTCTTTGTTTTCTTCCTGTACTTCTCTGCGGAGTCTTCCAAGACTTGCATGTTATTAGGCTCATATAAACTGCTTATTGCTAGAGCACTGAAGTGGCTGACGAGGCCTAACTTGGCCTGGTGGTCCACCCTGTGGGGTGCCTATGGGAAGGTGATGAGCTGTTAAGGCCAGTAGTAGCAGTGGTCACCAATCACTGTCATCACCCAATGTCCTGGACAAAAGCAGCCAATGAACTTGTGAGCTGTTTCAAGAGAGATGCTCCAAAGGTCAAGCGAAAGGAAGGTTGAGCAGAAATAGGTATCTAAATGCATGATTGCATTACCTATTGTAATTCATATATATGTGTTCATATAATGTAATTCAAATCTATGTGAATGAACACTTTTCTCTTAAAGTTTTCTACCTTAGTGTGTTGAATGACCACTTTGTATTTCAACTTAAAGAATTTCAAGTTTTGCAGTACTTAAAAGTAGTGGGGAGTGATGATCTTAGTAGTGGTTATAATGTAGTTGCCATCCTGACAAAGAATGACATCTTTGATTTGCAGTCTAAAATTACTACAGACATCTCACTTTCTGGAAACAGTCCCTCACATGTATTATTGCTGAAGTCTAGAACATTTGTTCTTTTGCTGAGTATTATTCTGAATGAGGTATTCTATAGACTTTTTTCCAGTTAATATTAGTTGACATCATTTTGAAGTTCCATCAAGTAGGCCTTTTTATTCCTATTGTACACACGAGAAAGCTGCGATCCACGGAGTTCAGTAGCTTGCTAGACTCAGGAGCTGAAGTGTGCAGCCATGAGCCCCAGGCTTTCTGACTCTGAATCTGGTACTTTCCCATTTTACTACAGATAGGGAGACTGAGAGTGGGTTTGTCACCACAGCGTTTCATAGAAAGTCAGCGTGGCCACGGGTCATAAGCTGTGATCATTTTTGTTTGCCATGTTTTATGGGCTGAGTCTGTTTGATTAGATGATACCCGGCCACTATTAGCACAATATTTTCATGGGCAATGGAAGATGTCCCCTCCTCAGAGAAATGTACAAGCTCTCTGCTTTTTGTTGTTTGCTTTTTTACAATTTGTCACATTTCCAAGGCTCCCACTCTTTCCCCTTCAGAATCACTACAGTAGGAACCCCCACATCTGAGGTGACAGATCTTCCCAAGGCGTCACCAACATTCAAGGGCAGTGCTGTCAAGTCAATCCCAACTCACAGCCACCATAGCAGGACAAAAGTTGACCACCTAGACAAGAGACACTCTCGCATCCAGTGGCGGAGGAAAAAGAACGATTATGACTTGGTGATGTTATGGTTAATGGAGGAGCATGTGTTGTTTCTGAATGGCTTCTAAATAGGAAAATGTTACATGAAATTAGAAATGTGCACAGTGGATTTCAAAGCAATTAGGTACGTTTCAGTTGAGCTTGATCCAGAAGGTATGCTTCTGGTGGCGTGTCTTCTCCTGTTCCCAGAGAGCCTTTGGTCATTCACAGAATTCTCAGCCTTGCTTTGGGCTTCCCTGAATCCTGGAGGTTGCTCCCACCCACTTGTGCTGCATGGGGTGCTGCTCTCCACCCCTCGTGCTGCGCAGGCGGCTTGGAGCTCTCAGGAGGCTGTGCTCTTGAGCACTTGCTCTTTAAGTTGGCTTTCCTCAGTCTGAGACTCCCAGCACATCGGCAGGCTCCTCCTGTTACAGAATCCCGCTTCTTATGGGTGACAGACTAGTGGATTTTACTGTTAAGTTCAGTTCTTCCAAATCAGTTTCTGTTGAGTTGAATCCAATTCACAGCAACCCACGTATGTTAGAGTAGAACTGTGCTCTCTAGGATTTTCCATGGCTGACCTTTCAGAAGCAGTCACCAGACTTTTCTTCCAAGGTGCCTCTGGAGTGCTGAACAGTTTATGCCATGAAGAGATGCCAAAGGGATTTCTATTGGGGTTTATTTTCATCCCATAAATCTTAGTCAAATTTTACTCTTGTAGATGAAGTAAGTTTGCCAAAATTGCCTTACTCATCTGTCTCTAATGATGTGCATCTTGTAGTCAATCAACTTTGCTAAGATTCTGGAACTTGGAATTATTTATGTCCTTATGTATTATCCAAGAAATCATAAAGAGAATTTATGGAAGTAAGGTGCCATATTTTTCTCTTGTCAAATAGCTGGGTTTAGACCACCAATCTTTTGGTTAGCAGTCGGGTCCTTAACCACTGCGCCACCATGTACAGTGTCTATTAATCACTCTGGCGGAGGTCCTACATCCACGACTGCTGCACAGAGAGAGCAGTTTCCGTTTCCACTCAGATGCAGCTCTTGCCAGAAACCCAGAGGTTAACACTACTTGATAAATGTAATTTCCTCTCCCCAGGCACCTGACTTGAAATAGTGACCTTCCTTCACCTGCGCACTGGACTTGAAATAGTGATCTGTCAATGTTGCTTTTATTGGTCGGTGCCATCGAGGCGGTTCTGATCCATAGCAACCATGTGCACAACAGAACAAAACCCTGCACAGTCCTGCACCGTCCTCACAATTGTTCCTATGCCTGAGCCCACTGCTGCGGCCACTGTGTCAATCCATCTCATTGAGGCCTTCCTCTTTTTTTTTGCTGCCGCCCCCCACCACGTTAACGAGCATGATGTGCTCTTCAGGGATTGGTTTCTTATGACAATATATCCAAAGTATGCAAAACTAAGTCATGCCATCCTTTCCTTTAAGGAGCTCTCTGGCTGTACTTCTATCAATGGGCCTGTGTTAAAGTGCCAGACCATCAGAGATGGAAAAGACTGACTTTTTAGAAAAAGGCACCCTCTTGCAGAAATTAGATGGGATCTGGCTATCAGATAAAATAGCACCTGGGGCCTCAAAGGCTTATTTCCAAACAAGAAACCATGAAACTAAGATGTCAATTAAGTCCACATGAAAGAAGCACACTAACTGAAGGAAGTGTAACCCAAAGCCGAAGGAAGGAATAGTATCAGAGCCAAAATTATGAGATTCTGGTTTGCAGAAAGCTATGGATGACAGTGGGAGCCCAAGATACATTTGTGAGATAGACACAGGAAATAAGCCAGGATTGAGAGATTTACTACCTGCAACACACCTGGCACACAGGATGTCTTCAATCAAGGCTGGTTATTCTTGCTAAAACTAAAATAGCAAGCTTTACATGTTAATGAAAATAAATCCATATTTTGCTTTTTTAATAATTGTTATTATCTCCCTGATATAAAGAAATCTCTTTAAAAATGTTACTCCAACGGTTCTAGAATTTTCTTCTACTGATTCGATTTAGCAGTTAGAAATGGGATAATTGGGGGTTTTAGGGGGGAGGGGGAGGCGGGCCATTCTTCTGGGAAACAGATCTTTCCAGGTGCTTCTTGGAGAATTGTGAGTTTTAAAATGTCCGCACTTCAGAGATTCTATCCCAGAAGCTCTATTAAATGTGATTAAAAAATCTAAGGATTAAAAAAAAATGACAGCCTTAAAAATGAATAAATGTAGCAGAAAAAGGACGTGTAATGTAAGATTTGTGACTCACTTTCTGACATCTGTGAATTTATAAAGCCTATCAGCACAATCCCCTGACTTTTGTAGTATTTAAGATAAATTATACATGGAAAAATTATTTGGGAAACTTACAAAATCAGGTTTATATATACGCTTTCAAATAATTTAGTGAAAAATAGTTACATCTCCATTTACTGTCAGAAACTTCAATGTCCACTCTTAAAAGCAAACATTTTAGTTGAAAATTATAATCCAAAGTATTTTTGGAATCATAAAGGCTTTCTTTTCCGAATCTTTTAAAGCCACAGATAATTACTCAATCAAAATTGCATATATAATCACTTTTGATTTCCAGAGAAAATTTTTATGAGGAAAGTTGTGATTTTGCGGCTCCTAAACAGACTATTGGCTCAAGGAGGGCATTCTGAACTAGGTCAAACTAGTAAACTGGTATTAGGTCTGTGACATTAACCCTGTAGAACATGCAGTGGTACACTGCAGGGTGCTTCCAGAGGTTCATGCCAGATACAGAAGAGATGTGGAAGAAGAGATATCATTGCTGATGTCAGACAGATTTTGGCTGAAAGCAGAGAATACCAGAAAGATGTTCAATTGCGTTTTATTGACTACGGCAAGGCATTTGGCTGTGCAGATCATAACAAACCAGTTATGATAGCATCCTGATAAATGGAGAAAGGTTGAAGTTGTTAGGGATTTTGTCTCGCTTAAATCCACAATCATTGCTCGTGGAAGCAGAAGTCAAGAGATTAAGACACCTATTGCATTGGGTAAATCTCCTGCATGACTTTGTTTCTGAAGTATTGAGTATTGGAATATAAGAGTATTGAAATGCAAGGATGTTGCTTTGAGGACTAAGGAGTGCCGGACCCAAACCGTGGCATTTTCCATTTCCTCAAAAAATGTGAAAACTGAACTTTGGATAAGGAGGACTGAAAAATAATCAATACATTTGAATTGCGGTGCTGGGGAAGAACATTGAAAATACTGTGGACTGCTAAAAGGACAAACTGATCTGTCTTGGAAGAAGTACAGCCAGAAGTACCCTAGAGACAAGGATGGCGAGACTTTGTCTTACATGTTTTGGACATGTGGTCAGGAGAGACCAGTCCCTGGAGAAGGGCATCACGCTGATAAAGCAGAGGGGCAGCGAAAAAGAAGACCCTCAACAAGATGGAGTGATACAGTGGCTGCAACAATGGGTTCAAGGAAGCACAGGAACAGTTGTGAGGGTGGCTCAGGGCCACGCATGTTTGTTTTGTTGTACATAAGGTCTCTATGGGTTGGAACTAACTGCACGGAAGTAACAACAACAATATATATAACATGTAAGGTCCTTGGTTGGCACACACTGTCCTTGCTTGACTACTAACAAAAAGGTTGGTAGTTTGAAAGCCCACTCATCCAGTGGTACCTAGAAAGGCCTGATGTCTTCCTCCATAAAAATACGCAGCCCAGAAAATGCTATGGAATGGCTCTATTCTGTAATGCATGGCGTTGCCTTGTGTTGGAGTGAGCTAGACATCAATGGTTTGGGTGTTTTCCTTTTGGCTTTATTTTTAACTTCTAGGATTTCTATGGAAATTTACAGGATAGTAGAATCACTAACATCTGTCTCTTCCTGCAAAAATAGTGTGGAGACCACAGCTGAACTCCTTTGGAAATCTAGTTCCACATCTGCCTAAGGATGATTCCTGAGAGGCAGAGGTCAGATATGGCTCCCCCTTCTAACTTTCGTTTGCCCTACTCTGACACCAACTCTCCCTCCCATGGCACGCTACTTCTCTGCTGGTGTCAATAATCCACTACAATGACTATGTGGGACTCACAGACAATATTCATGATGATGGGGGCTTACTAGGGAAGCTAGCAGGTCACAAGTCATCATCAGAAACAATAAAAATATAATTATTTTGTCTGCAGAACTTCTCAGCCATGCTTGCAGGCATGCCTCTCTCTCTGGTGCTCAGTTGCACGGGCCTTGATGTCTGCCATCTTTGGGCAAGTATTAAAAAGTGCCTTTAGTTTTGATAAATGCTCAAAGGATACCCCGCTTTGCAAGCTAATCTAACGCCTAAAGGTGCTCAGCATTACTCATCTCTGAGCTGAGGAGCACACATTCTGTCTCACAGTCTTGCTGTTGTGATCTCCGTGTCCTTACTGTTGCCACTGCTTCTCCAGACAGGGATCTTGGACATACTGTATTCTCATGTCTCCTCCTTCTTGGTGGTCGTAAGAGTCTCTGTTCCTGCTTTTGAAATAGCTCACTTTGTATGCACTGGTATAGCAAAACTAACCAAACGCCCGCCAATAAGAGTTCACAAGTCCTATTTGCATGTTCCAAACCATGGGAATTACAAAGCATAAGGACAGAAGAATGTTGGCAAGTCATACTATGACTTCATTGTGCTTCCCTGTACTGTTAGCTCTACGTGGTCTGGAGCGAGGTCTCTGTTCATGCTTTGTATCTACACACTCCCTGGAAAATACAGGGAGTTCTGTAACCATTTGTAGACAACTAAATGACAATTATAAACCAGAAGATTCATATATTCTAAAATGACCTGAATTTCATATTTTTGAGCCCTAGTTTCTTCATACAGTTTTACAAGTATCACATGCTCCTAGCTATTTGTACATAAATTAATCACCATGACTGAGAGAATGATATTGAAAATGTACATTTTACATGAGGGCATTATACTATAATATATTCTATTACATGTAGTTTTTTCCCCTTCCAGAATCCAAGTTTGCTTAAAGGATAACAATTAGCTTAAGTGAATGAAGATGGGGTAGTAAAAGAAGTAGGCCAAACCAGATACTGAAAGGATTGTAATCTATGTAATCCGAAGTTGAAGGAGGGATTCGTATCAGAGCCTAAATTGTGAGAATTTGGTGTGCTGAAGGCGATGGATGACAGTGGGAGCCCATAATTCATTTGTGGAACTACATAGGAGCTAAGTATCCAGTGAACTCCCTCTATCGATAATTGAGGGATGGGAGGAAAGTGGCTACGAAACAGAGTGCTTTTAAGAGATGAGTATAGAAAATCAAAGGTATAAATCTGATTTGAACAGTTAAAATTATGTCAGTACATCCCCCCTATAATGCAGACTGGACCAGATTTGGTTTCCAAAATTGTCTGTATGTTTGGTTTGTACTGTTTTGTTCAGAGGTGTTCTGTCATTGGAGGTCACCCTCTTGAAGCTATGTTTTTCCAATTTTCAGTTTATGAAAGCCAGGCCTGATGCACCTATAGGAAGAGCAAATAGAATAAGGAGGTCAGGAGGAGAGGGTTCAGTGATCAGTGATGGCGGTGGGGTAACGGGGAGATGTTGACAAGAAGACCGTGTAGGAAAAGAATGTTTGGAGACTGACTGTGGGAGCAATTGTACAATTATACCTGACATGATTGAACTATGGAATGATATGACATATGTATGAAGTCCCAATTAATAATAAAAACCAACAAGTAAATAATAGGGAGGAAAAAGAGGAAACACACCACCACTACCACCAGAAAAAATGTGCTCGTATTTTAATAAAGGCAAAGCTGTCCCTAATTCAAGGATCCAGATATTACATTAAAACCTTGGTGGCACATGGCTAAGTTTACGGAGAACTACGGGTTCGGGGGTTAAAGTAAATACACAATGCTTCATATTATTAGACGTGACACTTTAAAACGTTCCGGGAAGACGACAGACTTGAGAAGTGAATTAAACCCGAGGGCCCGTTTTGACATTTAAATCACAAAGGTCGAATGTCCTTGGAGGCCCTGGGTCTTCATCTTTATCAGAAAACAGAATGAATTTTCACACGGTATCTAGAGATTGTTGTTTTAGAAAAGAAAATTCCTGAAAGGGCATTACAATTTTTGTCAAGAAGTGCAATAAGGAAAAGTTGGTATGTGAGTAAAAAATGTTGGTTATATAAGAATTCCCTTCTTGAAATAACAATACACTATCAACTCTGCAGTCATAATAACAGCTAACATTAACACTAGACAACATTAACACGGAAACACAAACTCCCAAGTGCAACAGCTGCCTGGTGCTCCAAAGAGCATGCTGCATGTCTGTACACACGATGTCTCCTGGATGGTGGTTTGCAACAGACATGAATCCTCGCCTCAGTTTTTGGCGACTGATATAAATTGTGCTCATGAAAAGCAGATCCAATATATAAGGGCTGACATTATTATTGCCATCCCTTGTGAGTTACAGAATCACTATATTGGCAACCAAAATTTTATGAAATAAATTGTAAATTATACCAATGGATAACATTTAAAAAGCATTGTATTTTCAGCATGGCAGGAATAGAAGAATAAACACCTATCACAATAAACAGGTGGAAGCATAGATAGTTGGGGGGAGGGCAGACCACACCCAGGGAGGTACATGAGAGTCCAACATAAAGAAGGGGAAGGGTGCAGTAGAGGGAGAATCGGGGTGAGGAGAAACTGAGATGATGGCATGGGGGGTGTGGGGGGGGCGGGGGGAACAGGGCACTAACCCACCCAGGGGGAGAGTATTGGTTGTGTCCCCACAGAACTGGAATGGGCGTACAGACCCCACCATAACATGCCAAACCAGAAGAGCAACGTAACGCACGGAGGAATCCACAAAGAGACTGGACCATACACCGGCCCTAACCAGAATCAGCCCGACTCCCACCATGGAAGGCAGCACCACAGAAAATGGAAATAAATCGTCTGGTGTGGGAAAGGAACTGACCTACCACACCACACCCAGAAGGAAGCTGAAGCAAAGGAAGGAGGAGGAAAGGAGCAGAGCACACTGGGGCCCACCAAGCTCAGAGGATGATAGCCCAGCTCAGAGCGCCCAATGCACAGAGAGGACCATATGGCTGGCCCCACTGCGAGATGCAACATCCTGCACTGACCCATGGCCCTACATGGGACACAGTGTGGGAGGTGTGATTGAGCTGTCCCCACCACGCTGAGGCAAAACACTGGGGGCATGCAATGGAGCAGCAGGGAAGCAGAGCAAGGAGGTCTCGAGGGAGTACAAACGATGGACTTTGGGGCCAGGACGTGGCACCCCATCAGACTCGTCTGGAAAACCCTCCTAAAGGTCAACAAACAGACCTTGAACTATTAACAGGCTTTTCTTTCTTTTTTTTTTATTTTCCCCCTCTTCTTTTAAATTTTGTATGTCAGTGGCTTTTTGTTTGTTAGCTAGTCAGTGTTGCTGCCGTCGTCGCCATGTTCTTATGTGCCACTTTGTTTGGTGCTGTCGAAGCCATCCACAATTTTATGCACATATTATTATCTCTGCAGGTCCATCTAGATAAGATAGGCTGGACAAACAACATGAGAAGAAAATAATGGGACCAACGGTCCCGGAGGGACATGAGAGTGTGGGAGGTGGGGGAAGGGAGGAGGTGCTGGCCAACACGAGGTGTTGAAGGGATCAGGTAGCAGATACCAAAGAACAAAAACCATCATTGTGTGATCACCTTCCCCACATAAACGCTGAAGACAAATGTGTGCATGAGCAAGTGTGGTGAAGAAGGCTGGTGGTGCCCGGCTATCAAGAGATACAGCGTCTGGGGTCTTAAAGGTTTGAAAGTAAACAAGCGGCCATCTAGCCAAGAAGCAACTAAGCCTACATGGTAGCAGCACACCATGTGTGATCATGAAGGGTCGTGGGGACCAGGTATCAAGTACCAAAGGCCGGGGGGCGGGGTGGGGGGGGATCATATCATCGTGAATGAGAGGAGTGCGTGATGGGGACCCAATGCCCATCTGTACACAACTGGACATTCCTTGCAGAGGGGTAGTAGGGAGGAGATGAGTCACTCACGGTTCATTGAAGCAATAATGAAACTCACAAACTTCATCTAGTTCATAAACGCTTCCTTCCCCAAACTACCATGATCCCAATTCTACCTTGCAAACCTGGTTAGACCAGAGGATGCACAGCAGTGCAGTTGGGAACTGGAAACACAGGGAACCCAGGACAGATGAACCCCTCAGGACCAGTGGTGAGAGTGGCGATACCGGGAGGGTGACGGGAGGGTGGGGTGGAAAGGGGGAACTGATCATAAGGATCTACATATAACATCCTCACTGGGAGATGGGCAACAGAAAAGTGGGTGAAGGGGCCACCGGGCAGTGGAATATAAGATAAAATAATAATTTATAAATTATCAAGGGTTCATGAGGAGGGGGGAGTGGGGAGGGAGGGCAGGGAAGGAAAATGAGGAGCTGATTCCAGGAGCCCAAACTGAAAACGAGTTTTAAGAATGATGAGGGCAACGAATGTATAAGTGTGCTTTACACAATTGATGTATGTGCGGATTGTGAGAAGAGTTGTATGAGCCCCAATAAAATGATTAAAAAAAAAAGACTAAATCTGGGATGGGGGGGTAATAGAGGAAAAAAGGAGGAGCTGATAACAAGGACTCTATAGAAAGTAAATGTCTAGGAAAGAACGATGGCAACATATGTACAAATATGCCTGATTCAATTGATATATGGATTGTAATAAGAGTTGTAAAAGCCCCCAATAAAATGATCTTTTAACAATAAAAATTTTTTTTAATGGAAAAAAAAGCATTGAAGTTGCTGAATAGTACAAATAGGTTCCATGGATTCCTCACCCAGTTGTCTCTAGTGGTTAGAGCCAACATAATCACAGTACAGTGTAAAACTCAAGAAACCGTCACAGGGACAATGTGTGTATATGGTCCTAAGCCATGTGCTCAGGAGAATGGTGCTGGGTGGAAACAAGTGCAATGCAAATGCAGAACTCTTTACCCCCACAAGGACACCCTGTGCTACCTCTTGAGAGTCACACCACCATTTCGAACCCTTGGTAGGAACCCCTCCTGTTCTTCAGAGAACTTACCTACCTAATATGTCAAGAATATTTTACATGAAAAATAACACAATATGTTAATTTTTGAGAATGGCTTATTTTTTCACTCAGCATAATGCCCCCGAGATTTAGCCAAGTTGTTACATCAAAAAATCATTTCTTTATCTTGCTAAGTATTCCATGATATGGACGTGCCACGGCATTGTCGATTTCCTACAGAGGAACATATTGTCTGTTTCCAGTTTTTGGCTTGCCTTAGGTGTTCATCTATACCATTTGGTGTGGATTTAAGTTTTCTTTACTCTGGAATAAACCCCCAGGGTAAAAATGGTGGGCCACAGGGTAAGGGCACACTCACTTGTAAAGAATCGGTCAAACTATTATTTTGAGTGGTTGTGCCATTTGAACATTTCCATTTCCATTAGTTGTGCCATGGAAATTCCATTTCCATTAGAAATTTGGAATTTCCATTCCAAAATGCTCGAGAGATACAGATTTTCCACATCCTCATCAGCATTTGGTACTATTTTTTTTAATTACATGTATTGATAGTTGCTTAACAATTTTACATCAGGGACTTCATTTGTGTTTGCCTCATGGTTACTGCCACCACTTATTTGCTAGTTTGTTGTATTTTCTCATACTGTGGCCTAAGACTGTGATGCAATCTGCTACAGGCAGTAAGGCAATTTTAAAATTAGGGAGGAGTATCACCTCCTTATTTAGTTTACAGCCCTGATATAACTGAAAATAACTTTTCTTTGGTGTGTGGCCTATTTCTTTTTAGGCAGAATCTGTATGGAGGTTTCCTCTTTTCTTGCTAACATGGAATCTACCAAGAAACTCTGGTTCTTTGGACATGAGTAAATGGCTCACTACATTGTCTGCCAACCTTGGGAGCTATGAGCGGTCTGCCACATTGCCTGCTGATCTTGGATTAATTTGACTCTGCAGTGTCTTCCTGTTTCCTCGTTCATCCTACCACAGAACTGAGCTAGACTGCATTTACCCACTTTTACAACTGTGTGAGATACTTTTTTGACATAATTTCTTTTAATATAAAGAAATACAAATATTAAGTCATTGATTTTGCTTTTCTTTAGAATCCAGCCTATCATACCAGGAATTACAAATTCAAGATGAATGGCAGCATATTCATGATCAGAAAGAGAATTTCAAGATTTATCTTGAAGTAAAATGCTGTCTTTGATAAGATTCATATGCCTACAAAGAAGACCAGTTAAGATCACTATTCAAATTTATGCACCAACCACTAAAGAATGATAAAAACATTGATAAAGAATGATAGTAATGACAAGGATATTGAATAACTCTGAATTTCTTCAGCCTGAAATGATCAAATGTGCAATCAGGAGGCACTGATGATTACTAGTGGTTAGATTCAAAAGTTAGAAATAAAGAAAAAGGAACAGTAGTTGGAAAATAGGGCTGTGGTGATGGAAACAAAGCTGCAGATTTCATGACAGCCTTTTGCTAGACTAGTGATTTCTTCATTGCAAATACTTTTTCAGACAACACAAATGGTTTCTACATGTAAATAACATCAGATGAAATAGATAGGAATCAATCAATTCTATCTGTGGAAATAGATGATAGAGATGAAATAGATGACTGATATAGATGGCTGATATATATCATCAGTCAAAACAAGGCCGAGGTCCGACTGTGGACAGACTACCCATTGCTCCTCTGCAAGTTCTGCTTCAGCTGAAGAAAATTAAAGCAAGTCCATAGGACAAAAAAAACCCAACAGCTGTGAAAAGAAATAAAACAAAATACAACTGTGAATATACTGCTTGAAGCAAGAGACAATTTCAAGAACATATGTAAGGCATTTAAGAGCAATGACTGAAGATCACAAGAGTTGTTGGCTGACATCAATAACAACATACATGAAGAATGCAAAAAGTCATTAAAAATACAGGAAGAAAGAAAAGACTGATAGATGTCAGAGGGAACTTTGAAACTTGCTTATGAATGTAAAATAGCTAAAATGAGTGGAAGAAAGGATGAAGTAAAATAGCTGAAAAAAGAATTTCAAAGGGCAGCTTGAGGAGACGGAAAATTATAATGAAATGTGTAAGGACCTTGAGTTAGAAAACCAAACCAGAAATAAAGCACTGTATTTCTCAAGCTGAAAAAACTGAAGAAAAAATTTAAGCCTCAAGTTACAATACAGAAAAATGCTATTGGCAAAACACTAAATGGTACAGGAAGCATCGAATGCAAATGAAAGTATACAGTCACTATACTAAAGATAATTAGTGATTTTCAACCATTTTAAGATCTAGGATATGGTTAAGAACAAGTGGTACAGAAGGGAGAAGTTCAAGCTGCACTGAAAACACTGGCAAAAACACCCCACGTTTACAGAAATTGACAGAATATCAACTGAAATGTTTCAACATGCTGATGCAGCAATGGAAATATCTACTTGCCTATGGCAAGAAATGTGGAAAACAGCTCTCTGCACAACCAATTGGGAATTGATCCATATTTGTGCCCATTCCAAAGAAAGATGATCTAACAGAAGGCAGAAATCATTGAACAATGACCTTAATGTTACATGCAAATAAAATTTTGCTGAACATAATTAAAATATGGTTGCAACAGTACATTTTTAGGGAGCTGTACTCAAAAGATGAAAAGGAATGAGAAGTATCATAGCTGATGTCAGATATCAGCAGGATCTTTATATTGTGTTTTATTGACTATGTGGATCTGAACAAATTATGGACTACTGGGAATAATGGGAATTCCAGATAACTTAGTTTTGTTTGTGTGGAATCTGTACCTAGACCAAAAGGCATTCATGTGACTAGAGCCACGGAATGATGCCTGGTTTAAAATCAGGAAAGGTATGCATCAGGGCTGTACCCTTTCACTGTGCTCTTCAATCTGTCTGCTTAGAAAATAATCTGAGATGCTGGACTGCATGTAGAAGGATGTGGCAACAGAATTAGGAGAAGTCTCCTGAATGAACTGTGATATGCAGATGTTAGTTGAAACGTTGCCTGCTGAAAATGAAGTACCCTTGAACTAGTTACTGTTGAAAATCAAAGAAGATATGGATTACAACTCAATCTAAAGAAAACAAAAGCTCTCACAACTAGACACATAAACAACAGCATGATAAATGGAGAGAAAAAAGTGAGGGATTTCATTTTTTCTTGGACTCAACCAATTCTCATGTGTGCTATGATCAAGGAATTAAATGTCACATTGCATTGGGTGAAATCTGCTACAAAAGTCCTCCTTAAAGTCTTGGAGGAAGCTATGCCTGACCCAAACCATAGGAATCTCAATCTCATATACACGTGATCTCTGGGCAGTAAGAAGAAAGACTGGGGACAATTTGACGCATTGCGTCGTGGTGTCAGTGAAGCATACTGAATGTTCCAAGGACTGCAGAAGAATGAACAAATCCGTCTTGGAGGAGGAAGTGCAGGCAGAATGTTCCTTAGAATCAAGGATGGCGAGACTTTGTCTCACATGATGTGAACATGTTTTCAAGAAAGACCAAGGGGCTAAAACATAGCATTTAAATTTTTTTAAAAAAAATTATTTTATTAGGGGCTCTTACAACTCTTACAACAATCCCTACATCCATTGTGTCAAGCACATTTGTACATATGTTGCCATCATCCTTTTCAAAACATCTTCTTTCTACTTGAGCCCTTGGTATCAGCTCTCATTTTTCCCCTCCCTTCTCTCCCACCCTCATGAATCCTTGCTAAATTACAAATTATTATTATTTTCATATCTTACACTGTCTGCTGTCTCCCTTCACCCATGGTTCTGTTGTTCATAACCCCTGTGGGATGGTACAAGACCAGGCAGTGTTTCTTTCCATTACACTCAATTAGTTGAAACCTGCCCACGGGCAGTTAGCAACAACAAAGGCTTTTCAGGTGTTTATTTGCCAACCATATATCCTATTTGCTAAAATGTCTTTTTCTCTCTCTATATATATTTTAATGTTGAGTTTTGAGAAGCCATTATATGGTCTAAATTCTGGTCTTTTTAAAGATTCACAAAGGGAACTTCACAAAGTGTGTGGGCAAATGGATTTCAAAGGTAATAGAAATTTCCATGAACTTTTTTTTGATGCCTCCTCCAATGTGGTTTGCAAATATTTCATTCCAAAATGTAGCCTGTCTTTGCATCCTCTATATAGCATCTTCCATAGAATTTTTACTGATTTTCCCCCTTCTTTTATGGATCATACTTTTGGTACCATGTCTTGTGTTAGTCTGAGTACTTTAGAGAAACAAATCCACAGAAACTCATGTGTAAGATACATAAAGGTTAAATGCACATCAAGAAAACATCCCACTCAGTGCTGTCCAAGCCCACAAGTCCAACATTAACCCATTAACCTATGTTTGACACCAATCCACAAAGTCCTCCTCCATCTCACAAAACACATGCTATGATGCCGACTGCAGGAGGAAAGCCGAATCAGTGCATGTGTAAGCATCTGAGCACTGTCAGGGGTCTCCATTCAGGTGCTCCAGCACCCAAGGCTGCATCAGGGTAGGTCCATGTGGCTTCTCCTTGGGGATGTGTTACAGGAAGGGAGCCTTGCCAACTGAAGCAGGGAACTGGCTAAGGCAGCTGTACCCTGGTCCAACCATCACAAAGCAAGAGACCTGATAACTAGAAAGCGAGGCTCACCAAGCTATTTATCCCTCTGCCCTTCAATTAACCCACGTGTTTATTGGCCAGGTTGACATAATAAACTAACTAACTCATGTCTCAAAACTCTTCACTAAACTGTAGGTATCTAATGAATGCTAAAACGCTCAATAATCAAGTGAGTGACGTGAACAGTAGGTATCATTGAATAATCAACATTGAGTAGTGGATCATTGTAATTAGCAGGAGCGTACTTAAATCTGATAGGAGCTATGCTTCTTCAACACATTGGTGGATCTCATCACACAGTGTGCCTGGATGTCCTGCCTCCACTTCTCTCTAAAATTGAAGAAACTGGGATCTCGCACCCATTTCTTGGGGTTGACACCTGCTTCCTGTATCCCCTATAAAAATAATGTATTTTGTTTACATAATTGATTTATGTTATCACTTGCGTTATCATAAGTGATATGTTATGTTATCACTTTATCACTATAATTAGATTATGTATGGACTAAAGAGAGGTTCCAAGTTTCCATTTCTAACAGCCACAGCATACACCTGGATACACTAAACCTAGGTACAAAGCAGGGACTGTCGTGGAGGTTTGCTGCAGGGACTACCGAACCACCCAATGTGGCTCCTCCAGATGGAGAGAACTGTTCTACATCTGTGCTAATATGCTAGCCATCAGTCAGATGGTATACGATACTTGACATGTGGTGAGCAAGGGCATGCTTTACAGGGGTAAGTTCACATATATGTATATATATGTACAGTGAACCCTCGCCACTTCGCGCTTCTACTTCCGCGGCTTCACTCTATCGCGTCTTTTGCGTAACAGCACCCACTGCCTACACCCGCTCCTTCAGAGGAAAAAGATGGCGACCCACTTGTAGAGTACATCCCTTAAGTCATTTCATAGGCTATTGATTACAGTATTTGTAAGAACCATGTATAATAATACTGTATGTGAAATATGTAATACTGTA
>NW_022103955.1:1527314-1528453 GCF_000313985.2 Echinops telfairi
GAAATAACAGAAAGGTAAAGGCAAAAGAGGCACAGAGAAAACGCTACCGTATACAAACTCTCCAGGGGTAAGGTCTAGGTAGTATGGCAGGTGCCTGACCAAATCCAGGGGTATATAGGGTAGCCAACCCCAAAGGGGCGGGGGGGAACGGGGAAAGGAAAATTTGAAAAAAGAAAAAGGGATATGTGATGGTGTAATAGGGCACTGACCACCCACGGGAAGGGGAAGGGTATTGTTTGTGTCTCCACAGGGAAAGAGGGACCAGATTTAAAGCCAGTGCCAGACGAATGCAGCTTGTCGGCAAGGAGTGGGGAGCCAGTGGAGAGGGGCCTGAGGGCTCGGCCCCATGCCAGCTATGTGGACAACAACCTCTCCCCCCAGAAGTTACTTGAGAGGACGGCAATGAAGCTGCAGTTATGGGAGAGGGGCATGTATGATCAGAGCAAATGGGAGCATTTGGGGAGGAAGAGAGAGCGGAGCACACCCTGACCCACCAGGCCTGGAGGACGACATCCCCACTCTGAACAGCCTGTGGACAGAGTGGACAATATGGCTGATCCCACCATGAGACATGCCATCCCTTGATGGCCCCGGGCTCTAAGGGGGACAACGCTGGAGACAGTGTTGGGACTGGCCCAGACTGACCCTGAGACACCGAGGCAAACCACAAAAAGCGTGCAGCAAAGCAACCGTGGGAGCAGAGCAGAGAGCCCCGAGAGAGTACAATGGACAGACTTGGGGGCCAGAGCATGGTACCCCATCGGTCCTGACTGAAGGACATGCCTAGAGATCAAAAATCAGACCTTGACCTATTTATAGGTTTTTCTTTCTGCTTCAATTTTTGTTTTGTTTGTTTGTTTAATTAACTTACTCTTCTATGGGTAATAGGTTTCCTTTTTTGCTGCCATCACTGTGCTCTCACTGATTGCCTATCTTGCTATGGCTTGGTTTTTTTATGCATATTAGTATCTCTACAGATCTATCTTGATAAGGCAGACTGGACGTATAGTCTGGAGGTGAAAACAACGGGACCAACGGTTCTGGGGGGACACGGGAGAGGTGGAGGTGGGGGTAAGGAGGTGGTGCTACCAACCCAGGGACAGGGGAGCAACAAGTGATCCAAAAACAGTGGCAAGGAG
>NW_022103955.1:1529955-1562296 GCF_000313985.2 Echinops telfairi
GACAAAACTATAATAATTTATGAATTATGAAGGGTTCAGGAAGGAGGGGGGAGTGGGGAGGGGGGAGGGAGGTGGAAAATGAGCAAATTATATTGAGGGCCAAAGTAGAGAGCAATGTTTTGAGATTGATGAGGGCAACAGGTGTACATAGGTGCTTGACTCAATGGATGGATGTATGGACTGTGATAAGAACTGTACGAGCCCTCAATAAAATGTTAAAAAAAAGGTGGCTAGGAGTCAGCATCGTGGCGACGGCAGTGAGTTTAGTTTGGTTTCGTAGTGGGGCGACTGACATGAGTGCCAGGGACTGTGGAACGCAATCTCTCAGGGAACGCCCCTTCTTTTGGTCTCAGATCACAGACTTCCTCAATTTTCTCTCTGATCCTGCTGAGAGAGATGAAATGTTTTTGCATTTGGATCGGCAAACATCAAACTGAAGTGAACCTGGCCTGTGTTCCAGAATGCAAATGTATTTATGAATTTAAAAATAGAAGAAGTTTCCTTTCCCCTGCTATGTTCATGGTGTCTCAAGCAGTGTCACCCGTAAAAAGCCAGATCATGAAGCTAAGTGGTACCTGGTGAACTGGTAAGGGAAACTGAATGGTCTTAGAGGGTAAATCACCTCGTCACGCGGATACTGAGAACACCTAGCATATTCCTCCTCTCAGACCCAAATTCGATGCTGAACATGAACTGACCTTTCTCAATATCTTTCCCATAGTGAACATTCCTTTCTGTAGACATATCTTGCCTCTCTCTTTCAGAGGTGTTGTGATCACTAATTTCTCAGTCACGTCATAGTTGTGTTAGTTGGAAGTCATTCTGTCTCAATTCTATAATCCTGCCATGTGTGCAGATTAAAACAGAGCCACTAGCAGAGCAGGATCTCCCACTGCCACAGCCAGCAAGAAATAGCGTCAAATGAAAGCCAATACGGTCCACAGGCCAGACGTGGATTGTTAACTCCCCTTCTCAGGTCGGGCTTATTCTGTACACACACACTGTGGGCTTCTGCAGCAGCTAGAGGCAATTAATATAGAGGTAGGACATTAAACAGCAAGCAGCAATCTGAGGAATGGCCGTTAATTAGGGGTTCTACAAGGGGTTTCCTTCTTCCTCCAGCTTTGCCTCCCTGTTGGGCCTCAAAGCTGTGTAAGCTTGCACTAGGCTGACTTGCGGCTTTTGCATTTTCACGTTCCTCGCAATGGAAGATGACTCTGGGAGAGGTCATTATTGCATCCCGGCCCCTTCAAATAAGCTCAACCGACTGAATGGCAGTGAGTTTGAGAGTTCTGGGATCCCTTCAAATTGCTCACATTTAGCTCATGCTTGCTAGATGAAAATTTTTTCCAGGTTATACGGTTGGTCAAAGGAGGCAGTTTCAAAACTACTTTGAAAAACAACTAAACAGTAGGTGTGAACCGCATAAATACATCTCAAGGTGGAAAGCCAGGTCAACATAACAGCAAACATTTTAACAGTGGAGAATTTGAGGATGATCAAGGCATGCAGACTCGGAAATCAATAGTGGTGACATGTTCCTTAACTCCTGGCCCATCACACCGAAGGTCCACAGTTCACAAGCACTTGTGTGTTCCTCTCTTATTTTCAGCAGCTACATGCAATTTTGCACATGCTCAAGAACTTCAAAAGGACTTATAAGCAATTACATTTCTGCTAAAATGCATAATGTAATGTGGCCTTTCATTTATTTATTTTTCCATTTTGCCTCTGCTCTTACTGGCTATTGCAGCAATCCCTCAATCAGAAGTGAAGCTGGCGGTTTAATGACTTTATGTATAATTTAGTTTCTGGCAATACCCTTCTCTACTTTCTTTTTTTTATAAACTCGGGAAGCTATGGCAGCTTAGCAGGGATACATTTGACTCTACCTTTTTATCCTACAGCTTCCTTCATTAGAACTGCACTCATGTTGAATTAGTTGCTGTAAAATATTACAAACATTCATCAAGGAAACGGCAGATGATTTTATTTGTGTCTTGCTCCCCAACTAAACGTTTTTAAAAGCTGTTGGCTGCTATATACATAGTTCCTTTACAAAGATTCCAGGCACCTCCCTTTGTAGAGAGATGCTTTTGAGTTGTTTCTTAGATGACACATGGGGAGTGTATGAGAGGCAGCTGTAGGGAGTTGGCCAGAAGATGGCTATAGAATCAGGCCTGATGCAGAATGCTGAGGTGAAATCCTATTGTGGAGATATGGTCATCTTTTTCTATTTATATCAGTTATCAGAAGTCCCACTAAAGGAACCAGCTTTGCTAGAACTAGAAAACATTTTAACAAATATAGTTCGTCTAGTAGCATACACATGATGATCAATGGAAAGTTTATTTGAAGCTCAATATGCTAAGAGGACATAAAGCACATGACACACACACACACACACCACCCCCATACGTACTTTAAAAACTCTTGGACATTTTAAACTTTGCATTTACCTGAAAGGCTTTCAATTAGTTGCTTTCCGAATATGTATTTGTATAATTGGGAAATTGATATTTGGAAATATGTTAAGACAAACATTGGTTAATAATTTGAATGTCTTTTCTTCATAGCCACTTTCTTTGATCACACATATCTTACTCTAAAAAGCATTTCAATGTTTTAACTGCCATATGACAGTATTTGGATGACCAATAACAAAGGAAAATTACGTTTTACTCCAGCTTTGCCTTATTTCATATCTCTTCGATCCTAACTGGACAAATTCTACTCTGACGTCTGACCCTCAACATTGAGTTGTAGTCATAACTCCTTTATGTGGTGTATTCTAATGCTGTACCTGTTCCTGTGGCAATAATCCTATCTGGAGGGTGTTCCCTACGACACTGATAGGACTTGGAAGGCATTAAGACCCGGCATGAGTAGGGAGCGTCAGCCAAGTCACACGCTTTGTTTCCTTCGAGGCATCGTCCAGACTACTTTACTAGAGGGTCTGACTTAAGACACCATCTATGCTTTCCTTTATAGAGAGTATGTATGCTGCTACCACTATACCATTCTTCCACATCCTCTCTGGAAAGCCAGACCTTAGTTTCTTGGCTGGGCTTGAGGAGAAGCAAGAAGAACTTCAGTGACTTTTGGACATTTTTAGTTTCTGGCCCTGGACTCTGCATTTGGCTCAGTTCCACCTGACCTTCCGATTTGGGATTGAATAGCACCCATCACCATGTGAGACATTACCTTAAAGTTTCATGAGTTTCTGTGGGATGTTGTAGTGAAGGGCAAAATACGGATATATAAGAGAATATTGCTCATGGAGGAGGGAAGGAGAAATGGAGCAGATCCAAGGGGGAACAATAAGGCTTTCTACTCTTGTGAAGATTTGCAGGCTCAGAGAGTCGCACAGGGGCAGTTCTAAGCTGCCTTTTAGGATCACTAAGAGTCAGCATTGACTTGATGTCAGTGGAAGTGAGGTCTCAGGAGGATGATCAAAAATGTTCTCTACCATAAAATGACAGTGATGCCTCTGAGGTGAACCGCCCCAAACCAAAGTCATCACATCAAAGTGACCCTCTAAAGCAATGGTTCTCAATCTTCCTAATGCCGTGACCCTTTAATACAGTTCCTCATGTTGTGGTGACTCCCTAGCCATAAAATTATTTTTGTTGCTACTTCATAACTGTAACTTTGCTACTGTTATGAATCGGATTACCCCTGTGAAAGGGTCATTTGACTCCCAAAGGGGTCGTGACCCACAGGTTGAGAACCTCTGCTCTAAAGGTTCCTGAGACTGTAACTGTTGACAGAAGTACGAAGCCCAGTCTTATATAAACCACAGATGCATGAGTGGACTTTGGGCTTGCACTTAATTCAAACCTCAATCTAAGAACAATTAGTTCGAATGACGCGGCCTTGCTTGATGTTCACCTCATGAAGAGGTCATTGAAGATATGAGTGCTATAGCAAAGTGTGAAAGAAATTAGATGGGGCCCAGCTATCAGAAAGAACAGAGTCAGGGTTCTTAAAGGCTTGTTTTCAAACAGGCAGCCATCTAAATGAGGCATCAACTAAGTCCACATGGAAGAAACACACCAACCTGTGTGATCCACGGATTGTAAATAATATAATCCAAATCTAAAAGAGGAAATGGCATCAAAGCTTAAATTGTGCACACCTGGTTTGCAGAAGGCTAACAGTGTAAGGTTGACAGTTGAGACCCCAAATCCATTTGCAGGGTCCACACATAGATTAAACCTCTGGTAAATCCCCTCTGATCATTGTTGAAGGATGCTAACAGCCCTATTTTCAAACAAAAGCATTGCAAAATCAATTATGGCAGACATAGGTAAAATTGTAATATCTCATAATTTGATCTTCCTTTGACCCATATTTTAAAGCTGTTTCAGTTTTTTTTAAAAGTGAAGGGAAAATACATGTGGATTAAGCCCCTCGTGAGTCCCCTCTGACCATGGACCAGGGATGCAATAGCCTCACTATCAATGTGGAATGTATTAAAAAGTGATTGTTGCAGATGCAGTTAAAATTCAGCATCCTATCATTCGATATCCCTTATGACCCATTTAAATTTGTCCTAGTTTTTAATATTTTCTGTTTTTCTTTTCATTTGAGGTTTTTAAAATCTGTTTTACTTTATTGTTCTTAGTTATTAAAAAATAATTTTCAGGATATGAAATCCAGGATAGGTAAATCTAGAGACGGTAACTGGATTAGGATCCCTTGTGGGTATGACAAAGGAGGCTGGAGGGAAAGGAAGAGCCTATAACTATGAGTACAAGAATAAAGAAAATGTTCTAAAATTGATTGTGGGGACTGGTGATTGTACAACTCTTCTTGAAGTGATTAAACTATTGAATTGCATGATATGTGAATTATATGCTAATGACAATGTTAAAAAAGAAAAGAAATAGCACAGAAGAGCATCTTGGAAGAGCTGAACGTTTGAGACAGCTTTAATTTCCAACTCCTTTGGGACTAGTCTGGTATTAATTCTTCTAAAAAAAGATCACTGCAAATACTTTAAAATAAAGTGAAGGCTGTACAGATAAAGCAAAGAGGTCACTTTAAAAAGTGTGGTGGTTGGATGCTTTTATGTGAACTAGACATTCCTGGCCAGAGGTAAGTCAAACCTTTCTGTCAAGGTATAGCTTGATGAAATCTCCTTGGGGGTGGGGGTGGCCTTTTGTATGAGAGTGAGGGACTCTGGGAACTGCCTCTCCCTCTGCCACTTCATCTTCCTCCTCACTGGGACTGCACTGGGATTCCATGTCTGCTGCCTGACTCTGAGAGCTGCTGCCACCGGGCCATGTTCCCACTGACCTTGGATCCACGTGACTTTGCACCCATTGGCCTATGATCTTGCTGCCTGGTTCACCTTTCTGTGTCACCGGCCTGCTGATACAAGAGTCTGAAGAGAGACTTATGGACTGACATTGGATTTATGGACTTGAGTGGGACTGGGCTGGGCTGCCTTTCTCGATATATAAGTACTTCTTGATATAAAGCTCTTTCTTATACATAGTTGAGTGCCACTGAATTTGTTTCTCTCGATAAGCTGGCCTAACCCACAAGGTAAAAGTTCTTCCACCAGAATTATATAGTCATGTAGTGAGCAAGCTTAATCCTCCAATGGTCCTTATTATTTATTTATATTTGGGGAAAAGCAAAGCAAAAAGAATCCTGGTTTCAGCAAGTATCTATAAATCATGCCTTCTTGAGCTGTCATTCACAATTAGGAGAACGTTTATAGTTGCTTAGTAAGTTGGTGATGAAGTAGGACCGCTGTTCCAATCCTCTGCTCATTTTCCACCTCATGTTCCATCCTATTAAGTGTTACAGGTCCCAAGTATATGAACACAGTGTGGGAGATTCACTGTCATGTACTCAGACATTGTCATATGCTGTGGAGTCAGCTGTCCTTGGTTCCCAGTCCAGCATCTCTTATCACTTTGTGTTGTGCTAGGGGACTAGCCCTCTAAATCTCAGTTCCCTTATCTCTAGTGAGACCGTCTGTGTGTGCTTTAAATGAGAAGATGCATGAAACTGCTTTGCCAAGTGCTTGGCCCAAGGCTGATGCTTAATGAGTATTACCTGCAATTATAAAAATTATGTTAATCACTTTTACATTTTACATTTCATGAGACAGTTACCACCTGGCTATAATCATTGTCAATGCCAGAAAATGATACTGATTGATGGTTAAACTTCAACAACTGGGGCTTGTGTTGACACACTGAAATACAGTCCTGTGAATAGTTCCTTACCTAACAGTCATCCACTGTACCCACAACTCATATATGCTAAAGAGAAGCCCAGATGCTGGAGAACATACCAAAGTGTAGGAAACCCATACAGCAAGAAGCTGTGATCCAGGCACAGAGATAAGATGAGCACTCATAAAACAGGCAGGTGGAAAATCAGCATAGAAACCGGCTGAGTCATGCAACATGGAACCCAGTGTGCTGTGAGGATTTGGAGCAATGAGAGGTCAAAGAGCAATGCTGGTTTGGATACGGCTTCATGGAGGAAGCTGGTACTAGTGGAATGAATAGTCGAGGGGAGACAGAAATTGGTTCCACTCAGAGCAAGTGATACTTGCAACAAAGACAAAAGAATGGAAATGAGGGACTGTCGGAGTAAAGATAGAATGCTCCGAGAAGAAAGAATGAGACTTCAATTCACACACTTTGGCAAGTATCAGGAGAGATGCGTCCCTGGAAAAGGGAAGCAGCAGTGCTTGGTAAAGTAGAGGGGCAGTGACAAAGAGGAAGACCTTCAACAAGACGATTGTCACCGTGGCTGCAACCATGGTCTTATTGCACATAAGAACAATTGTACGGGTGGTGCTGGACTGGGTGGTGTTTCATCCTGTTGAACACAGGGTTGCGATGAACTGGAACTGACTCCATGGCACCAAACTACAAAAACAACAAGAGGTGGTCTGACGCAAGTGAATGTCTGTTTCTCTTTAATGACCACAGAACATGGCGACGGGAGGAAAGGCAGACTGAGCTCACTGATGGTCATGACCACCCAATAGAGGGCTTTCTGCGTGGTGAGTTCTAAGCACAGAGGAGAGAAATAATATAGATATAAAGTTTAAGAAAGTGAGCCTGGTGGTGGTATAATGAACAAAGCAATCATGTGGTTTGGGAAGAAGTGAAAAGGTCTATGTGTATTTGTACATCCCCAGAAAGATGTTTTCAGTGAATACCATGCTCCCCACACTCCTCTGAAGTATACACTAACACACGCCCTTTGGAGGTTCTTGAGGCATGTGGAAGAGGACAGAAAGACACGAGCGTCCGTGCGCCCCCTGCTGGGCAGCAGGGAGGCGACTGCAGGGAATGTCTTGATTGTAAGGTTTTTCTGGCCTCCCTCAGGCAGTTCCTTTATTACTTGTTCTGACATTGGCTTTCTACAATGGTTTGACCAGAAGTGAGTCTCCCTGGGCCCCAAAGAAATCTTCACTTTTCCATTACTCGCTTTCTCATTAGTCAAATGGACCACTCAAAAGAGAATGCTCTGATTTTACTACTTGGCTAATTACAATTTTTTAAGGCTGACACTTTCCGATAGTACTGAACAGTGGCAAGTTTCATAAGACGCGCATTTTTTAAAATGACTGTGGGCTGAAGGATAATTGTACCTGTCTCTCAAATTAAGGGGTAAACCCTGCTAGTGACTCATCAACATGTGATGCTGGAATTGCTGATGTCACTCAGAAGCGCAATGAATTCTCTCTTGCTTAATTATGTATGAAAACTTTGGGTAATGACATTGGAAGACTCTCTCCTGAGCACAGAGGACTCTGGTCCTCAGCTCTCCCTTGCTCAGAGTTTTCTAACTTTGCTTGACAGAGTTGTAGTACTTCTAGTGGTGTAAAGGCTAGATCCCTGAAGTGCCCAATGTCTAACAGTACTTCTGAGTGTACTTCTGGGAAAAGATTTTATAGGTCTAATTATTGAACAGAGGCTTAGAGGGATGTCATTCTGAAAAAAGGTCCTCCCAAAGCAATGTCGGCACACCTCAAGCACTGATTAAATTGTTTTGACATAACAGCCAATTCACAAGCATCATTGGCAATCACCCCTCACAAAATTTTGGAGGGAAAACTATGGGAAAGAGTCATGTGGGAAAAGCATTGGAAAAGCAATTCTGAAGGATCATTTATTTATTTTACAGGAACACTGATGTCAGATATCGGCAATGAAAAGAAAAAGCATGGAAGTGGCTTGACCAATGCAGTAAGCATAGCTAGAACTCAAACAGATAAACTTAAAACGTGTATGTAGCACAAAAGAGATCAAATGCCATGTTCTACAACCCAGCCTCATCAAAATGGTTAAAAGGGCAATAATATTCGCCACGCTATAAATGAGGAATTGGATGAGGGAGTCTAAACAAAGCACAACACCCTGCAGACTGCGTGAAAGATTTCCTTCTCACCCAGGAAAACCATGGAAACGAGAGCTGCTGCTGAGCTCTGCCGACAGGGGAAGCATTAGCGCTGCCTGGTGTTCCAAAGCACACTGACAACAGGTCCAGCATGCTGGGGAACGGACCTCCCACCCTTCCATTCCAGAAGAGCTGCAGGATTTAAAAGAAAGCATTACAGCCCTGCACACTGTCAGACATAGGCAACATTCAGGGGCATTTCCAATGGGTGGAAGAAGATGGGCAAAGGATTTTCCCAGTTTTTTACAGTAGCACCTCCAGTTCCATTTTTATGCTCCTTCCTACTCATTAGACTAGGAAAAGGTATATTGTTTCTAAATGGTGGAAGCTATTAATTGTAAATACAATTAACCTATATGACCCACATATACTCACTGTTAGTACTGGACCTGCCCATTGCCCCCAACCTCTGATAACCAACAAGGTATTTCTATTGGGAAGACCTTGCTTAAGGCTACAACTTTCAGGTAAAGTCCTGTAGAATCCAGTGTCGGGAAAACGACCACTTCACGTGTCTGAGTATAATGGTGCAATTTGTGAAAGTGGATTACCAGACCTTTCGTCTAGGTGGGCTGGGAGCACCAACTTTTCTGTTAACAGTGGAGTGAGTACGTTATTTGTACCACCCCCGGCAGGAGGTGAAGGAGGCCTCGGTGGGAGCCATCTGGGCCTGGCTAAAGCATCGGCTGTGATCTAGTGCTACCTGTTCGAGAGGAAGATAAACAATGGATCCAGGGGAAATAGCAGATGAAGAGAGGAATTTGAATATACACCCCATCTTTCAAAACCACTGCAATTCTTAGAGGGAAATTAAGTTGAAACTTCTCAAGACGAGCGTGATCTGTGGAAGAAAGGGAAGTTAGAAAGGGAATGTTCACTTTCTTTTACGTATCCATTCTGAAGAGAAGACAAGGAGCAAAGCTGGAAGGGAAATACAGAGGGGAGAGGCCTGGCTAAGAGACGAGAGGAGGATGATAATGGGCTACTGTAGGAAGCTGCTCGGAGAGTGGGGCCATGTATTGAGGTGGCCAAACATTAGTCGTAGTACTAATGGCAAAGATCAGCCGGAGATGCACGTCCTGAGGGAAGTGTGGCCACATTGTTACAAGTCTATGTTGCGGCAATTAAGCTGATTCCAAATCACGGTAACTTCAAGTGTAGAGTAGAACAGGGCATTTCCAAGGCTGTGACAGCCAGGTCTGCTGCTGCTCTGGTCCGTCTGAACCACCCATCTTCTGGCTAGCAGTTCAGTGCTAAACCATATGTGCCACCCAGGGATTCTTGGAAATATGTGAGAGAGGCATGCTATCTTTGGTAAATTCCCAATTATTTCTATAGGGGCGGGGGGAAGAGGCTAAGTTTTAAGGACAGAGATGGAGATTTATTCACCTATATATTCCTTGGGCCTAACTTGGTGGGCAGTTAGTAAACGTTTGCTGAATAACTGAATGAGAAAATTGAAGCACCTCTATTCCAGGGGATCCTTATACCTGATTAATTAACACATTATGACATTGTATTCGTTTTACTGATGAAAACTAGTCTAGAATGTGCTTAAAGTGATTTATTTTTATTTTTCACTAGTTTCTTCTCTTTCTACTCTCCGTAAGCAGTTCTGGACCTCCTGAGCAGAGGCAGTGCTGGAGACTGCAGCAGGGGACGACTGGTCGAAGCAAGTTCCCCGGGAAGCAGCTCCTCTGAGACAGGGCCTCTGACTGTGCTCACCAGAACGTGCTCAAGCCTGGTGGGGTCGATCACCTGGCCCACTCGAGAGTCAGCCTTAGCCACGAAAGACAGAATGTTTGGAATTCAACATAAAGGTGTGGAGTAGAATACAGAGAGGAGGGGGAAAAGCCAGGCAGTTGGTGAAACTTCTCTGCAGAAATTGAGATCATGCCAAAGGAAGAATAACCAGAGCCCCTAAAGGGGGCAGGAGCAAAATGCCCTCAGGTGGATCTCCTTGGGGTCGTGTTTCCAAATATCTTTTGCTCATTGCAGATAAAACCAAATTTACCACAAATCTAACTCATCCCAAATCTTTATGGGAACTGACAGCTTCATCTTTCTACTTTGTGGTTAGCAGCTCAATGGGCGGCCTACTACACAACCAATGGTCCTTCCATTAGATATAGGCACATTAAAATTAATGCTCACCCAAATAGCAAACAGTACATTGCTCAGCCCAGCTTACAACTGGCTCCCATCCTTCAGTGCTGAGATAACTCTCAGATAAGGCTTTATGCAGAGATGAATTCTGGGGATAGGAAAAGAACACACAATATGCCATGGCCCATCGAAGCTCTCAAATACACAAGTATTAGTTTTAATTTGCTAAATGGACTCTCACAGTTGGCTATGCAAATTTTGATGGTTAATAGATGTTGCTCAGTGGTGCTTTGGACATCTGCCATACCTACCAAGTCTTAGCTAGGGTTCTGGTGTACATGAACTGCCACCTCCTTCACTGTCAGACCAGAAGATCTAGGTGGTACTAGCGATCACTCATGGACATTCAGAAACCAAGTATATTGAATCCTGAGAAGAAGGTAGAAGAATGTGGAACAGAACTTCAAAATTTTAAAGAATCCAGAGTTATTAGAACTACTGAGTTTGGAAGAGTCCCTGAGACTATGGCTATGAGCTGCTTTTCCAACCCTTCATTGAAACTCCCCCCCGGAAGCCACTCTTACACGAGGTACTAGTTTAGCAGGAAGAGTACACATTGTCATCCCTGAATACTGTATTATTAGAGTGTGTGTGTGTGTGTGTGTGTGTGTGTGTGTGTGTGGTGTGTAGAGGTGGGAAGAGAGAGAGAGCCAGATAGACAGACAGAGTAACCTAGTGGTTCAATCCCACAAGACACGGTTGGAGAGGAGGTGGCAGAGTCTGCTTCTGGAAAGACTGATAGCCTTGGAGACCCTATGGGGAATTTCTATTCTGTCCTACGCAGTTGCTATGAGTTGGAATCAATTCTATGGCAACAGCTCTGGGTTATTTTTTCATTTCTATAGGACTAATGAATAAATAGTTATTTCAAACCTTAGATGAGAAAGTTAGGGAGCAGGGAATGTAAGTAAAAGGAAATGAAACAACTAAAACTGAAAAATGGCAATGACACAATGTGAAGAATTCACCTAATGCCAGTTATTATTATGACTAGAAATTGTGGAATGGGAGTGGGTTTTGCTGTATAGATTTCACCAAAATAAATAAATAAATGCTTGATTAAAAAAACAGAAATAAAACAGAACATTGCAGCCAACACTCTCTTGATGAACACATCTAATACTTAAGAAAACTGATGACTTATAAAGGTCTAAATAGTCTCTACAAATTTCAATAAAATTTCTGTGACCATATTGTAGTCACGTTGGAAATTATTAATAAGGAGATAACAACAAAAACTTCCATGCACTGCCAATAAAAAGCATACATGTTCTAAATAATCTATCAGTCAAATAAAAAATCATGAAAATCCAAAAATGCTTTTTTGCTCAATAGTAAGAGAAATACTTTCTACCAAAACTCAGAGTATAGTAATGTATAAAGATTAATAATTTTAAATAAATGTTTATGTTAGAAAAAAAGAAAGTTTAAAAAGTCACGTATGTATCACGTATGTAGCATCTCATTTAAGAAGCAAGAGAATAATCCCTCAAAACTAGAAAGAAGCTAATGAAAAGTAGAAGCCAAAGAAAAAGTGAAATGATACAATATTAAAGATCAACAAAGTCAAAAGTTATTTCTTTGGAAAGCAATAAAATGGAGGTTTCTTGGAAGGATATTCAAGAAAAAATACAGAAGCCACAAATAAACAATATTAGTTATGTAAAGGGGAAAATAAACCATGATGCAGAAAAATTAAAAAGGTAAAAAAAGTTAGCAAATTTATGTCTCTAAATAACTAAAAAGCAGATAAATTTCTATATAAATATACAATGATTGACTTAAAAGGAACTAGAAATCTAGAATAGTTCTATAACTATATAAATATAAACTATTAATAAATTACTGATTAAACATTTCTTTCCATGAGAAAAACAGCAAGTGTAGGCAGTTTTACAGGCTTATTTTTCTAAAACTTAAGAACTTTTAAGATAATTTAAAAGAATAAAAAATGCCATTCTATTCATTGTATGCAGCAGATATAATTCTGATTCTAAACTGAGAAGCTGAAATTACAAGGATAAGTAACAGACTAGCATCACTCAAGAACATGGATATAATTTCAATAGTATTCCAGCAACGTCTAATACATACCTTGACTAAGTTAAGGTTTTTATAGTAATAAAAGTCTGGCTTAATGGTACAGTACTAATTATTCATTAACTCACCATATTAACATATTAAAGATCAATCAAATAATTATTCTTCATCTCAGTATAAAGTAATCTCTCTGATCGAATAACTGTCCATGAGAAATATTGTCAATAGACCAGAAACAAAGGAAATGTGCTCAGCCCAATCACAACGGAGTTTTCAGAGCTTTTCCTTGTGAAACGGAACCAAACACGATTCATATCAAACCTATTTTTTAACATCGTGCTAGAGGTTCTCGTTAAAATTTTTATGAATTGAAAATAAATAAGTCATTAATGAGAATCGATATACATTCTCCATAGAAAGTTCCCAAATTATCTATAGACAAATGATGAACAACAGATAAAAGGTAAGACCATATCTCTATACCTATGATATTCAGAAATTGTACGTTTAAAAATATACAGTTAGCCTGATATAAATATAACTAAAAGAGGATTTTGAAATGTAATTGAAAATTTTTGTTGTTAGGTTCCTTTAAGTTGTTCCAAAGCACACAGAGGAACCACTCTGCGGGCCCACAGGAGCCTCCCCGCTGTTGCTGTGCATGAGCCGGTGCTGCAGTCACGGTGTTAATTCCTCTGGTGAAGGTCTTCCCTTTACCTCGACCCAGCCCGCTATTCTTTTTTTTTTTAAATCATTATTAGGGGCTCATACAACTCTTATCACAATCCATACAAACATCAATTGTGTAAAGCGCATTTGTACATTCACTGCCCTCATCGTTCTCAAAACATTTCCTCTCCACTTAAGCCCCCGGCATTAGGTTCTCATTTTTTCCCCTCCTTCCCCGCTCCTCACTCCCTCATGAGCCCTTGATAATTTATAAATTATTATTTTGTCATATCTTGCCCTGTCTGACGTCTCCCTTCACCCAGGGACTTGGCCCTCCTGATCACATGTCCAAAGTAGGCGAGACAAAGTCTTGCCATCCTGTCTGCTAAGGAGCATTCTGGCTGTACTTCCTCCACGATAGAGTTGTTTGTTATTCTGGCAGTTTATAGATACTTAATAGGCTCTGCCCATAACATAATTCAAGCGTGTCAACTCTTAGGTGGTCTTCCTTATTTATTGTCCAACTTTCACATGCACATGAAACATTTGAAAATGGTCGGCTTGAGTCAGGGGCACCGCTGTCCTCAAAGTGACACCTTTGTTCTTTAACCCTTTAAGAAGGTCTTCTACAGCAGCTTTGATCAGTGCAATGTATAATTTTGGCCTCTTAACTGCTGCTTCCATGAGCACTGATTGTGGATCCAAGCAAAATGAAATCCCGCACAGCTGCAATGTTTTCCTCCATTTATCATGTTCTTCTTGTTAGGATTCTCATTTTCTTTATAAAGCTTTGGAGTACTGACTTCTTGACATCATTAGAATGTCATGTCCATTAATGTGGTGGCATTAATTATATGCCAATAGTTAAGAGTTAACAAAAAAGTCTCCATTTATTCAAGTCTTTAATAATTTTCATTTTTAAAAATAAAAAGATCTCATGTAATTCAAAACAAAATACACAGAGTTTTGCATAAGAAATATCTAAATGCATACATTTTCCAGGGACAAGCTGCTTCCAAAATTACAGAAACACAAAGTCAAAAGTTTGTGGACGACCTTCTAAAGAAGAAGAGCCAATAAGGGAACAGATACTGAAAGAGCTCCTGTGATTCAGCAAGCTACACTGATAGCCCAAGAGAAAGAGAGACACGAACGGGTAAAAAAACTTTAAAAAACAAATTTCAACTAGTAAACTTAACTAGTAAACAAATTAAACCTGTTTGGTTTTAAATGGAAATAATCATAAGATACTCTTTTATACCTATGAAGCTGCCAAAGATTAAAAAACGAAGATGAAGTCTCATTTCAGAGATGGTATGCTGAGGCAAACATTCTTGTAGAGAGGGCTTATAGAGGCTCAGTTGGTCCAAATGCCTTAAAAGTGAGTTGTTGATATGCATAAAGTATCTTAAACATTTTTTACTCTAACCCTGTCATTCTAACATTAAAAATCTGTCTTTATGAAGTAATAGAGGTAAATTGTTACTAGAGTTCACTGTAAAGTTATTTTAAAGAGTACATCGGTTGAAGATATCTTCCAATAGTTGAGTTAACAAAATTATGTATAGTCATATGATGGACTATAATGTAATAAAAAAAAGATGAGTTTACATATGGAAGTGCAGAAGTACTTATGTTATAATAAGTGGGAGAATACAATATGAAATTATTTCTATTAAGATTCCAAGTAAAATATTAGACAAGAACTTAATGAAAATTAGTAGTGGGTCTATGGCTGAATTTTACATTGCTTTTAAAGAAAAACAACAAATTTTACTAAAAGTATAAAATATATGGACTCAGAAAAGTTAAAAAAACTTATCAAAGTATATTTACATTTCATCACCAGTAAAGAAAAAAAAAAAAGCAAGCATTCTCTTTAGGTAGATAAATTAGGTTAATTGGACTTATAGTATATTCTCTTCTTGTCTCAAGAAGTGAGCTTAGAATACAGATAATACAGTATAGATAATACTTAGAATACAGTAATCAGTAAAGTCAAATATTTTGGCCATGAAATTGGCAAGGAACTCAAATGCATAATTACCTAAGGCATATAAATACAATACATATAAAAACATGCTGCATACTTATAATGAATAGTGATACATTATAATCACTTGGAATCTTTTGTGTAATTTTCCTAAAATAAACAGATAAAGGTTTGCCATGCATTTCTAAAGTGTATCAGTAGAAGATAAAGACAATGAAGGGGGATTTAAGTGTATAGTTAATGAAAACTATGAATGAATTCTAATGCTTATGATATTTCATTCATAGACATAAAACTACTCGTGTTTTAGAAGATGAAATCTGAAAATCTGGAAAGTCATCACATTCTTCTTTTTAGTGACATGATAGGTCAACACTATTAAGGGATTTAATCCAATATAACTTTACTCTAATAATATAATTACATGAATTTATACAGTAAAAATTAGAAACACATTAAGGAATTTGAAATATTAAATTAATATATTTCCTTATTATGCATGATCCTTGGAAAGTGGGGCAGTGGGCATTAAAGCATATATGGAACATGCTCATGCCCACATTTCAGATATTTTGGGGCCTGACATAAAATATGTACACAATTATTGTATATTCCTTCAATGCAGAGCCCTAGTGATTTGCAGAAAGGGTGCTTAGAAATTAGACTCAAAATAAATTAGACTCATAAGAGGTTAGTGGGGGAAAGAGAGAGGGGAGAAAACATAGGAAGGGCACATCAGGGTAGAATCCATTTGTCAAAGACACTGACTAAAATCCAAACAGGCAGTGAGCAAGAGAGAACCAGAGAATTCCACATGAACCCTACATGCTTCCTACAGATCAAGGCCAGCAAGGTCTTACTTCATGGGGAGGTCAAGAGCCAGTCAGTGTGATTCACTGGAAAACATTCCTGTCCTGAACATATGTCAACAAAATAATCACTTCACAGATATTTAGTACTTAACAGTTCTCTGAGTATTTGGTCTTTACAACCATTTGAAGTTGTCTCAAAGAAGCTGAGTGCTTTGCTTAATGACCCAGAGTTAGAGAGGCACTGAAAGGGATGAAGCCCCATGTCTTCTGATTATTAATCCATTGTCCTTTCTATTTTTCTATTTACAGCTCTATTTTTTTTTTAGAAAAAACTGAATTTCAGTAGTTTATATTTTGCATTAGTCAAACCTTAAAGGTCAGAGTTAACAAGGTTGCTACTGTTCTATTGTATCATTTCAATTTTAAAAGACTCATGATCTTCCACAGAGGATCTTTTAGAAAACTCTGGGCTTTCACAGAGCTGTTTTATAAATGCACTCTGTTGCTTTCTTTCTTCTCTCTCCATTGCAGAGTTTGTGTGGCAGTAATGATACAGTCCAGTCCATATAGTTATATGGTAGAGACCTCATATCACACCCATAACTATTCAATTTTAATGGTTGCTTTTACCTTGTGGCAAATTTTAGATGAACCAGGATGGCTGATTCTTTAAAGCTGTTTCCCCTACATTTCTTGGGCAGTAATAACTTGAGCAAGAGAGGAGCAATGCTGCTACTGAGCTGCTGAAATGCCCCAGAGTTGGTATTGTCCGTGGAGCCCCAGGACTGGATGGGCCTTTTGCTAAAAGGGAAAACATGGTTCAAAGCAAACCACAGAGGAATAAATAGCATTCCTGCCCTGAAATCACTATTCAAATCTATAAAACAAAAGGTTAATTTCTATAGGTCGGTGTGTTAGTCTGGGTACTTTAGAGAAACAAATCCACAGAAACTCATGTATAAGAGAGTTTTATATAAAGGTTAAGTGTGCATCAAGAAAACATCCCAACCCATGCTGCCCAAGCCCACAAGTCCAACATTAACCCATATGTCCAACACCAATCCACAAAGTCCTCCTCCATCTCACAAAACACACGCAATGATGCCTACTGCAGGAGGAAAGCCGAGTCAGTGAATGTGTAAGCATCTCAGGGCTGGCAGGAGTATCCACACAGCTGCTCCAGCACCCAGGGCTGCATCGGGGTAGGTCCATGGGGCTTCTCCTCAGGGATGTCGTCTAGGAAGTGAGCCTTGCCAGCTAAAGCAGGGAACTGGCTAAGGCAGCTGCACCCTGGTCTGACCATCAGAAAGCAAGAGACCCGAGAACTAGAACGGTGAGGCTCACTGAGTCATTTATCCCTCAGCCCTTCAATTAACCCCACGTGTTTGTCAGCCAGGTTGGCACAATAAACTACCTCAGTCGGTATCTCTGTGGTACTGTGTAAAGAAGTAACCTGACACAGTGGAGTCAACAGGTCATACATTAAATTCTAAAGCAGAATGACCTTGGCAAGCAAGTTACTGAAATTTTCTGAGTGTATTTTCTCATCAGTAATATAGATATGACAACAATGATTAGGTATTAGAGGTAAGAGAGAGTTAGTAGACAAAGCTGAGCTACATGAAGAAGAACCTAGTATGATTGGAGGAAGACTCGTTAAAGCTCTGTGATATAGAGATGACACAACTATGCCTGCTGAAAATGAAGATGAGTTGAGGTACTTGCTAATGAAGATCAGACTGTGGTATGGATTATAACTCAACATAGAGAAAATATAAATCATCACTATTGGTCCAATAAACAAGAAAATGATTATTGTAGCATATGGAGAAAATAGTGGGGTTGTCAAGGACTTAACTTTATTTGAATGCATAATCAATGCCTATGGAAGCAGCAGTCAAGAAATCAAATAATGGATTGCGTTGGGCAAATGTGTTACATACACAAGACCTCTTTAGAACGGTGAAAAGTAAAGATGTCACTTTGAGGATTTTAGAAGCGGTGCCTGATATAAGCCATGATATTTCCAGTCATCGCATATGAATGTGAAGTTTGGAGAATTGATGTATATGAATTATGGTGCTGCCAAAAAATATTGGAAGTACCATGTGCTGCCAGAAGAATACACAAATCTGTGTTGAAAGAAGTACAATCAGAATTCTCCTTAAAAGAGTGGATGATGAGACTCTGTCTCACATATTTTGGTCCTGTTACCTAGAGGAACCAGTTCCTGGGCAAGGTATTATACGTTCGTAGCAGAACATTGTCAAAAAATAAGACCCTCAATGAGACAGGTTGACATGGTGGCTGTAACAAAGGGCTCAAACATAGTAACAAAGAGGGTAGGATGGATGAGCAATGCTCATTAGGAATTGGAACCACTTTATTGGTACGATAACAAGTACCATTCTCCTCAGCATCCAATGCCAGGAGCCATGAAAGGCTCCATGACACGTACACCCATTGCCCCTTATCAGAAACATTTCCATGATAACAGAAATTATTGTTATGTGCTTTGAAATTGTGTATGCATAAGAATAAATGATTTTTCTATTAGGCTCTTCATGTCAGGAAATGTATGATGTCTCATCTAAATAATTCTACCTTATTAACCCTTAGGAAGGGTTAAACAAGAAATTTAAAGAAACTGTGGACTAAAATACTTATTCTACACTTTTGAACACATGGCTGGTATCCAATGAGTAAAAAGACCAGCTTGAACCATATCCATTCTCTGTATTTGTATGTGATCAGTATTCGGGAAGTTCAAGTTGGCTAGAGTAGCTTTTCTGGCTAGTTGCCATGAACTCGCTCATTGCTCATGATGAGCTGCACTATTTTAAACTTGGATTTTTAAACACTATTTTTCATATAAGTTTCCTTTATGTGGGGAGTATGTGTAAATACATACAAACCAATTCAGGAAACTAAAAGGACCTTATATTAAGCAGTGCACAGCACCGTAGCATTGCACTGTTAACTTCAAGGCTGGCATTTCAAAACCACAAATTCTCCACAGGAGAAATATGAGACTATCTGTTCTTGTAAAGATCTACAGCCTTGGAAATCCCACATAGGATTTCTATGAGTTGACTCAATGAGAATAGGCATGGTCAAATAGTTATAGAACAAATCAATGAAACTATTCCTTATTATTTTGTAATAATACTTACTATATGATCAGTTACTACACTGCCTACTGTGCTATCACTTTGGGAGTTCCTGGGTAATGTGAACAGTTCACCTGCTCACCTACTAAGCCAAGGAGGAACCCAGAAGAAAGGTGTGGTAAGCTACCCCCTAAAAGATCAGCCCTTGAAGGTCTTTTTAAAAAAAATCATTTTATTAGGGGCTCATACAACTCTTATCACAATCCATACACACATCAATTGTGTAAAGCGCATTTGTACATTCATTGACCTCATCATTCTCAAAACATTTACCCCAGACATTAGGTCCTCATTTTTCCCCTCCCTCCCCGCTCCCCCATCCCTCATGAGCCCTTGATAATTTATAAATTGTTATTTTGTCATATCTTGCCCTGTCCGACGTCTTCCCTTCACCCCAGGGAAGAGGTCACATATAGTTCCTTGTAATTGGTTCCCTCTTTCCTACCCATTCTCCCTCTATCTTCCCTGTTTCGCCACTCACACCTCTGGTCCTGTAGGGATCATCCGCCCTGCATTCCCTGTGTTTCCAGTTCCTATCTGTACCAGTGTACATCCTCTGGTCTAGCCAGACTTGCAAGGTCGAATTCATGTCATGATAGTGGGAGCAGGGAGGTAACATTTAGGAACTAGAGGAAAGTTGTATTTTTCATCGTTGTTACATCGCACCCTGACTGGCTCGTCTCCTCTCCGAGACCCCTCTGCAAGGGGATCTCCAGTGGCCTACTAATGGGCTTTGGGTCTCCACTCCGTATTCCCCCCATCATTCACTATGATAAGATTTTTTTTGTTCTGATGATGCCTTATACCTGATCCCTTCGACACCTCGTGGTTATATAGGCTGGTGTGCTTCTTCCATGTGGACTTTGTTGCTTCTGAGCTTGATGGCCGCTTGATTACCTTCAAGCCTTTAAGACCCCAGATGCTATATTTTTTGATAGCTGGGCATCATCAGCTTTCTTCGCCACATTTGCTTATGCACCCATTTGTCTCCAGTGATCCGTTCGACACCTCGTAAAGAAAGGTCTTATTGAACACAGTTCTATTCGGACACATATGGGATCATCATGAGCTGGAGTCAACTCAATGGCAACTACGGATTTAGTATATTATCAGTTAACATATTGCCTAAGGATTATCAGCTAATATATTGCCTACCTTTGATCAGTTAATATGCTGTTGTTAGTTGCAGTTGATTTGTCTCTGAGTCATTGAGACTTTACGTATAACACAACAAAACACGGTCTGGTCCTGAGCCATCCTATAGTCTTTTATAAACTGCCAACTACAGTATTGAAACACACAACTCTGGCAGGGAACTGCTGCTTTCTGAGGAGGATATCTGGGGAAGTGCTTGAGGAAAGGTCCCATCTGAGTTAGGGGTGAGGAGACTTTGACAAGTGGGGATGGAACTGGAAAATCACTCTGGGCAGAGGTTGCAGAATGCATCAAGGTCAGGAGAGAAGGGTCATTAAGTGGAGCACAGATGTGGCATGGAGGGTGGAGGTAGCTAGAATCAGAGTGGAAATAGAGATGACAGTCACAAAGGGCAAGGAGGCCAGGTATGATGATTTTTTGACTGACAATCAAAGAATGCACAGCAGATCTTTGAGTATAAATCAAATTGGATAGCATCTATGTTTTATAAAGAATACCGGTGAGATCCAGGAAAGGTGTGAAGGGGAGAGATGACATGTAGGGTCCCTTCCATGGTGCAAGTAAGAGAAAAGAGCTATGTAGTGAGCCAGGAGGAGGGAAAGTATGAGAACACTAACACCAACCCATGCTCTTAGACTGATTCTGACTCCCAGAGACTCGTAAGACAGCATAGAACCGCACCGCAGTGTTTCCAAGACTCCAAGGGCCAGCAGACAGCCACAGCTGGGGGATCTAGACTTCAGACTTTTTGGCTAGCAGCTGAGTACTTAACCATTGCACCACCATGGTTCATGATTGAAATTCAGTGAGTAGAAAAATAATCAGGCCTTGTTTTTGGCTGATGCAGATGGCAGAAAAAGAGGGGCAGTGAGAATTTTGAAAATTGAGTTTGATCTAGTTAGCAATGGTGAAACCATTAATCTAATCACAAACACGGTTGATAGCAGAGATAGATGAGGTCAGCAAGGCTGAAGCTATAGCATGTGTCTGAAATGTATTGTGGTGATGATTGAACAACTCTACTTGATGTGATTTGAATTATATGCCAATAAAACTGTTAAAAGAAAAGCACGTTTACAGTCTCTTAGGGGCCAGATTCTCCACTAACATTTGTGGATAAATTTTTCTCAATTTCTTTTAGATAAAGAAAACTATAAACCAATTTCAAAATGGGAACCAGCCAGCATCATACACATTATAAAACCTCTCCTGCCATGAACTATCATCACAGGGCAAAAGAAAACTGCACAAAAGGCAAGTGATTACTAAAAGAAAGGCTTGGTAGCAAGCAAGAACATATAACAAATAAAACAGCTACTTTAACACTTATAGTTAAAAAGAATCAAAGAAGTGTTCTCAATAAAAGCGACTCTTCTGTAAGCACACAGAAACATATCTACCCCAAATCTTCATAAACACATACACAGTCAACTCACTGAAAACAGCTTGAAGGACTCTCAAAATTCTGGATAGGAATTTTTAATCATTTCCTGATGGACCTAGATCACCATTACCATTGTGATAGGGAGGTTTATTGTGCCAACATGGCCAATGAACACATGTGGGATTAATTGAATGGAAGAGAGATAAATGGCTCAGCGAGCTTCACTTTTCTTGTCTCTTGCTCTTTGAGCATCGGAGCAGAGTGCAGGTGCCTTGCTTGTTCTTTGCCTCAATTTGCGAGCTACACTACCTGTGGGACACCTAACCCGTGGACTGTGTTGCTGTAGTTTGAGGTTCCTTCAAGATCTGCTTCACCACACCATTGGCATTTACATCTCTTGAGCTGGGGACTGTTGGACCCTGTCATCTGACTGACTGTTGGTGACCTGCTTTGCTGTTTGCTGCCTGTGCCCGGATAGCCTGAATTGCTCTACAGAGGACTATCCCGTGGGCCTCAAGACTTGAAGGACTGCCAGTGTCTCACAGCTGTCTCATGGGAGTGAGTTGCACTGAGCCATTTGTACTGCTTTATAGATTGTTTATTTCTTATGTTATCTATCTATACTATAAATATACATAAAATTATTAGCGTCCTGGTTTTGTTTCTCTAGAGAACCCTGTCTAATGTAACCACAATAAACAAAAGAGAAAAAAACAATAAAACACATCACAAATCACTTGGCTGCTACAGTCATTGTGGTCGCAGCTGCTGTGATTCTTATGAGTTTCCAGGGCTTGCCAATGCCACTCACCCTCCACCAAACTCCGTCCTTAGTTTTCAATGGCTTTGTTTTGTTTTCTATCCTGTGGGAAAGAAAATAACCTGCACTGACTGTGGCAATGGATTACCTCACTGACTGTGCCTCAGAATATGAAATAGGACTGAAAAACCCATCTGAGAGGGGAGGGGGTGTAATAGGGTGGGTAGGGGTAACCCCTGCCTGGACAGCACACAGAATCCTGAACCAGCTGGGCTCTTTTAGCTATGCCACACTAAGTACCTGTCATTCCACCTCCCATTGTCCCTGTGTTCAAAAACCAACAAAGGAATGCTACGTCAAACTAACAGGAATGCTATGAAAAATTTGGAGTCTCAGAGATACAGTACAGCTAACAAACCGGCTGTGAGTTCGAACTCATTCCAAGGAATCTTGGAAGAAAGGCCTGGTCATCTGCTTCAAAAGATTACAACCATTGAAAACCTTGTGGGGCAGAGTTGTGCTGTGCAGCAAATGGGATCACCCTAAGTTGGAATGGACCTGATGGCGACTGGGTTTTCTGCGCGATTCTGACAAGTCTTCTAGAAGTACGTGTCTTCCCCATAGCCCTATGTCTATCTCCCACCCCACCCCCGCAGGAGATGGGCCAGTGGGCTCACTGGCTTAGCTCTGCTTCTTAGATGCAGGTGAATACTTTAAGGACCCACTGAGCACTACAGAGGGGGTACTGTAACTGAACTCTCTACAGAGGAAAGGGGCTTTTTAGGAGTGTTTTTGAGGCCCTACTGACTGCTCTAAGATAAGTGAAAAACAAAAACAAAGGCCACACACAAAAATTAGTAAGACTTTGGAAAGCAGTTGAGGCATTTTAATGATAGCTCCTTTTCAATTTGCCAAAACTTTGTCAACACAAACCAACGTATGCACAACATGACACTGTGTGTGCACTTAGCATAATCAGTTTTTTTACTTAGAAGGAAAGGGGAAAGATAAACACAGCAAATTGCATTTTAAAATACCTACAAGGAAAGAGTGTTTTAAAAATATAGTCCTCAAAATTATTTTTTTCTAGGTTGGTACGTAATCCTAAATTTTGGGGTACAATCTATTCAATTATCCAACGTAAATCCAGCAGATGATAAAAAACAAACAAACATGTTCAATTACAAGATTAATCATCAGTGTTTATGTCCTTAAATGCATATGAGAAAAGTAAAAGGGATAAAAATGATGGTTCTTTACTACAGTTAGATACATCTACACAAAATACTGATACTTAAATAGATACATGAACTTGGACATGTTAGCAGCCCCTCGAGAAGGACATCAGGCTTGGTCAGGTGGAGGGCAGTGAAAAAGAGGAAGGTCCTGGGCGAGAGGCCTTGACCCGGTGGCTGCAACCATGGGCTCAAACACGGCAACCACTGTGAAGATGGTGCAGGACTGGCGGGGCTTGCTTCTGTTTTCACAGGGTCACTGTGAATCAGAACCAACCTACATGCTTATGGAATGTTACTCCAAAGTCACCACTATCCCGTCTATTCGGACTTACAGTGACCCTGTAGATCAGAGTAGAACTGCCCCTGTGGATTTCCGAGATTGTAACTTTTTATGGGAGGAAGAGCCTCATCTGTGTCCCTCGGAGGGACTGGTGGTTTAGAACTGCTGACCTTATGGTTAGCAGCCCAATGAGTAATCAATCCACTATGCTACCAGGGTTCCTACGAAAATGCTACCTAGGTTTATGAAAAGTTTCAACTCTAGTAATTGAAAATGAATTTTTGTGACCTTGAGTGCTTTTGATTAGTAGCTATCGAAGCAGTACAATCTGTATTTTAAAAGATAATCTATTTGGAATTAGTTTTAAATTGCTGTCCTCCTTTATCTTAATTTTACAACTAGAGCAAAACTCATTCTTTCTGAATCACATGGCTGTTTTTCTACTCAAGGTGCATATCTTTCTGTTTGGAACCCCAAGGGGACTTACAGTCAGTTCAAATCTCTAGGACTAAACCAGGCACTCTGGGGACAGAGAGGCAGAGAAATTCAGCCGCAAGCCTTCAGGGTCACCATGGTGCTGTGACCACATGCCCCATCTTGATCCCTGACATGCTATTTTAAAACGGGGCAGCAATTAGAACTGAAGGGAGGTGGAGTACCATCTCATCTCCCTGTATGATAGCTAGTGATAGAAGTGTGAAGCCCATGGGGGCCAGATGGCACAGTCCGGTATTCTCCAGCTCATGCAAACTCGGTTTTTCTCGAGGGTTTAACACAGATTTTGCTTTGCTTGTTGAGAAAAAGAATTGAGCTCCTCACTTTACAGCAACATAAACAAATCTGCCCTTTCCACTGGGTCTTTCTCTTGAGATACCTCAACCACTCTCTGCAGACAAGATGCCATTTTCTGTCCAATTCAGCATGTTTACTTTTTTATTGTGATTCATGTCTGAGCTTCTTTGGAATCAAATTATTGTATTTCCCTGGTGAGATATGCAATATAACTATCTTGTTAGAACAAAATCAAATAAAAAATTTTCACTGAATACTGCTCGGGCTCATTTTCACCACATGCCTGTTCCTTTTGTTAGGATACCTTCTGTTGCTACCTGATCAGGGACAAATCCTTCCAATGCTCAGGGCCTACTTGCAAACATTTCTGCTTTGCAAAATATAAAGATTGGAATGAAATGATGTAAATGGAAGGGCAATCACTATTTAAAAAATATTTTACAGCTAGGATGACTAGTTTTCCCCTATATAGAGAGACTGAAGGAAAACCAACAGACTGTCTTCATGATGATTTTGTGTGAATCCTAGCAACAAAGACAGCCATTCATAGTGTGAATGCTTTAGCATTCAAGTCATTCATTCGGTGAACAATTCTTTTTTAAGATCATTTTATTGGGGGCTGTTACAGTTCTTTCTCTCCTCCTATCCCCCACCTTCCTCCTACTCTCCTGGTATTGCTACTGCCATTTCTGTTCCCGAGGGGGTTTTGTGTGTCTCTTACACGTGCTCAGGGCTAGCCCACAGTGAAAGGCAGGACTGAGGGCATGATCGGTGCTATACTGCACCATGGTTGACTCATTCCTTACTTCTGAGTCTTCTGTGAGGGGATGTCCCAGTGTCTACAGTTGAGTTTTGGTTCTCTGCTCTGACTCCCCTCATTCTCAACTATGTTTTTTTTTTCAAATAAATCATTTTATTGGGGGCTCATACAACTCTTATCACCATCCATCCATACATCATGTCAAGCACATTTGTACACTTGTTGCCATCATCATTCTCAAAACTTGGCTTTCTACTTGAGCCCTTGGTATCAGCTCATTTTTCCCCTCCCTCCCTCCCACTCCCTCCCTAATGGCCCCTTGATAAATTATAAATTATTATTTTTCCATGTCTTACACTGTCTGATGTCTGCCTTCTGATGTACTTTTTTCCCCATGTCTTACACTGTCTGATGTCTGCCTTCTGATGTACTTTTTTGTTGTCTGTTCCCCAGGGAGGGGGTTATGTGTAGATCATTGTGATCAGTTTCACCTTTTCCCCCCACCTTCCCCGTACCCTCCTGGTATTTGCTACTCTCATTATTGGTACTGAGGGGTTTATCTCTCCTGGATTCCCTGTGTTTCCAATTCTGATCTATACCACTGTACATCCTCTGGTCTAGCCAGATTTGTAAGGTGGAATTGGGATCATGAATAGTAGAGGGGAGGAAGCATTAAAGAACTAGAAGAAAGTTGTATGTTTCATTGGTGCTATGTTGCACCCTGATGAGCTCATCTCTTCCCACGACCCTCTGTAAGGGGATGTCCATGCACTGCCCCTCATTCACAATGGTATGATTTTTTGTTCTTTGATACCTGATCCTATCAACACCTAGTGATCACACAGGCTAGTGTGCTTCTTCCATGTGGGCTTCCTTGCTTCTCAGCTAGATGGCTGCTTGTTTACCTGCAAGCCTTTAAGACCCCAGATGCTATATCTTTTGATAGCCGGGTACCATCAGCTTTCTTCACCACATTTGCTTATGCAGCCACTTTGTCTTCAGTGATTGTGTCGGGAAGGTGAGCATCATGGAATACCAGTTTAATAGAACAAAGTGTTCTTGCATTGAGGGCGTACATGAGTAGAGGCCCAATGTCCTTCTGCTACTTTAATACTAAACCTATAAATATATGCACATAGATCTATTTCTCCATCATCATATATAAATATATTTACATGTGTACATGCCTTTATTTAGATCTCTATAAGTACCATTTGCCTCCTAGTTCCTTCCTCTATTTCCTTTTACTTTCCTCTTGTCCCACAATCATGCTCAACCTCCATTTGTGTTTCAGTACTTCCTCTCAGTTACATTGCTCTTGATCAAGCCCTACCAAGCCTCCTACACCCCCCCTCACCATCTATTTTAGATCACTCGTTCCCTTGTCCCTGGGGTTAACATCACTTCCTTTCCCCTGCCTCTCCCTCTCCCACGTCCCCCCTGGAACCATTAGTCCCATTGCTTTTTCCTCCAGATTGTTTATCCCACCTATCTTATCTAGATAGACTTGCAGAGATAATATGCACTAAAACAAGACAGAGCTAAACAAAGCAACATAAGAAAAGAAAAGAAAACAACAACAACAACAAAAAAAACCAAACAACAAAAAAGGAAAGAAACCTGTAAATAGTTCAAGGTCTGTTTGTTGGCCTTTAGGAGTGTTTTCCGGTCAAGTCTGATGAATGCAACATACTGGCATGAAGCAGGAAACCAAAAGAAAGGTCTGAGGGGCCGGCCCCAATCCCAACTACGTGGACAGCACCCACCTCCCCACAGAAGAATTCACTTCAGAGTACAGCACTGAAGCTACAGCTCAGGGAGAGGGCAATGTCTGATCAGAGCACACGGGAGCAAATGAAGGGATAGGGAAGGACAGTGGAACATATCCTGGCCCACCAAGCCCTGAGGACGAAATTCCTACTCAGAACAGCCAAAGCACAGAGAGGACAATAGGGCCGGCCCCACTATGAGACTCAATGTCCCACACTGGCCCACAGCACTATGGGAGACAACATTGGAGACACAGTGCAGGAATTGAGCCCGATTTGACCCCACCACACTGAGGTGAAACACTAAGGGTGTGCAACAGAACAGTAATGGGTACAGAGCAATGAAGTCTCCAGGAAATACCAAAATTAGACTTTGTTTTGCCATATAAATATCTGTACATAGGGCCAATACCTGGATTTTTAGGAATTAATGTATTTACATATGTACACACCTATGTTTATACCTCTATCCCTCGCTTTGCTCTCTAGATCTTTCCTCTGTTTCTTTTTATCTTCCTCCTTTCCCATCATCACACTGCCTCTTAGTAATTCCTCTCAGCTCGATTGCTGTTCCTCTAACACCCGCAGGATCTCTTTGTCTCTTCCTCATTGTCGATTTTTGTCCCTCCTTGTTGATTTTTGTCCTTCGTTTCTCCTAGTTGTTTCCCTGTCTATGGCATTGTCGGTGAACATGTTTTGAAACTAATCATTCCAAAGCATTTTTGAATCGAGATGATGGTTATTGTTACGTGCCATCTAGTGGATCCTACCCCATGGCAAATCCATATGCACTGCTCCACAGTGCTTCCCAAGGTGGAGCCTTGCAGAAGTAGCCTGGGAGGCCTCTCTTCTGAGGTTCCTCTCATAGAGTAATATAATTCATATTACATATTTCCAGTAAATACAATTTCCTTCTCCCTTTTCCATTTTTGGCATTATTGATGGCTTTGCAAACATTTCTTGTGTGCCTCCTACATATGAAGTTTAAAAGTTGAGCTGCTTATTTTTAATATATCTCCATCTTAAAACAAGAATGGCACTCATCCTATCCCAGTCATTCCTTTCTCCCCACTGCATCCTGGCTGCAGCCTGGATTTCTTGGTGTGACAGCAACGGCCTTTGTAGTCTGAGCTCTGACTACCAATCCCTTGTGATTCAGCTGTAGAGAACGATGACTTCAATTCCCAATGGAAGCCATCCCCTTGTTGTTTTTTGGGTGGTGGTGGTGGTGGTATATTTAGCATTCTACCTGGAATTGACTCTGCCAAACTTTTGCAGGCCAATTACCTCTCTCTCTTCAGGAAATGCCTTTCTTGCCCATCTATACACCTTAGGCTGTTACCCGGTGGGCCCTGGTAGCCTGTAGAGCAATCACACATCTTCCTCTGGTGTTCACCAGGCATACTGATATTTACACTTATCTGCTTCCCCCAGTGTGAGCCTCCTGAGGAATGATGTACATCATCTTTTCTGTGTCCATCCCCACATGCAGTGTAGAGCCAGATTCATCAAGCATGCATATATCTGTTTTTAAAATATCCTGGAATCTGTAAGGATATTATTTCTTAAGATTTTCCTAACATGTAAAAAATATTATTTTAGAAATAAGTATTATAGCAAGTATTTTAACAGGTATAAATGGTCCCCCCCCCCCAACACACACAATATTACTCTTAAGCAATGGATGAGACTATTTATTTTTAAATTACTATGTAATGAGAACTATCATAGTTACTGTTGTTATTGTAGACATCAAGTCAATTCTAACTCATAGTGATCCCACAGGAGAGAGTAGAAATTGCCTTCATATGGTTTCCTGAGCTGTAATCTTGATTGGAGCAGATTTCCAATTTTATAATATATAAATTAGCTAGAGGGTTCAAACTGCTGACCTATCAGTTTGTGGCTGAGTACTTTACCACTGCCCTACCAACTCTCCCGATTTATCTGAACTGCTATAATAGAAACACCACAAGCATGTGGCTTTAAGAACATGAAAAAAATAAAAAATCAATTTTATCACAGTTCTGGTGGGGTTAAGAAATCCACTCAGAGTCTTGCCCACATTAGTTCTTTTTCAGAATCTCTGTTGGAGTTTATGACATCTGCCAGTGATCCATGGCAATCTTTGTTCCCTGACATCCGTCTTCCTCTGTGTGACTCTTCGTCTATTGTGCTCTTTTTATAACACAGAAGTAATTCGGCTTAGGACCCAGTACTAATGAAATGAGTATAGAAAAGAAAAACGACTCTTTCTAAATAGGATCCTGTCTATAATTAGGTACAGGTGTTAAGATCTGAACCCATATATTAAGGAAGGGGTGGATAATAATTCAACCCACCACTGCTCTGTCAAGTTTGCCTTAATGAGGTAGCTGTGTGTTACTGTAATGCTGGAAGCTATGCCATCCATATTTCAAATACCAGCAGGGCCATCTCTGGTGGGCAGATTTCAACAGAGCTTCCAGATGAAGGAAGACTAGGAAGAAAGACAGCTGATTTAGTTCTCCTTAAAATGGCCAGGGAAAGCCTTTTAAATAATATCAGATCTACTATAATATCAGCTATGGCTGAAGACTAGCTGTCTTTTCAAAGTAAAATTTATCTTAATGACATAGGTGGAATGAAGCTTTCAGGACCTTAATTTGCTGGCATGGCATGGCTTAAAATGAGAAAAAATGGCTAGAAATATCAATTAGTCATTGGAATGTGGACTATATAAAGTGTGACTATAGGAAAATTAGAAGTCATTAAAAATAAAATGGGACATATAAGATCAACTGCCTAGGCAATAGTGAGTTGAAATGGACTGGTATTGCCATTGGAATGTAACCATTGCATAGGATGACTAATTAAGAGGAATGACATCACATTCATTGACATAAAGAACATTTTAAGATCTGTCCTGAAATACAAGTATCAATAACATCCACATAGCCACAAAGAAAACCAGTTGATATGACTGTAATTTAAATTTACACACCATCTACTAGTGCCAAAGATGAAGAAACTGAAGATTTTTACCAACTTCTGCAGTCTCAAATCAATTGAACATGCAATCAAGAGGCAATTATTGGTAACAAGAATGAAGAAGTTGAAAATAAAGAAAAAGGATTTAGCTGGAAAATAGAGCCTTGCTGATGGAAACAATACCAAAGATAGCACAATAGGATTTTGCAAGAACACCAACTTAGTCGTTGCAAATACACTTTGTCAACAACAGGAACATTGACCATACATGTGGATCATGCTGGACTAAATACACAGAAGTCCAGTGGACTGCTCTCATGGAAGGAAGCAGAGAAGCTTAATATCATCACTCAGAACAAAGTCAGGGCCCAGCGGTGGAAGAGACTGTGAATTACTGCTTTACAAGTTGAAGCTGAACAAAAACAATAACAAGTCCACGAGAGCCAAAGTACTTTCTTTTTTGTTTGTTTGGGTTTTTTTTCAAAGTACTTTCTTGAGTATATACCACCTCAATGTAGAAACCTTGGGTAAACAGATTCGAAGTCTCCTCTGTCAACGTGGTTTTAAACATGTACATACAAGGAGGGTGATACATGGCTTATGGGTGCTAGGCAGGCTCTCTACCTCATTGCATGGGAGACTGGAATAGAAGATTATGTGACCTGAGAACAGAAGCCTGCCTTTGTCTTGATGCTTATCCTTATAGAAGTGGGCTCATGACACATTTGTTCTTTTATGATTGACTAATTATTTTAGTCAGCACAATGGTTGCCAGGCCATTTCATGTCATGAGGTGTGCAATGGTTTCATCGGAGTTTACAGGGATGCAGAGGATTTCATTGTGTGAACGTACCGGGATTTCACTACCCATTCTTCTGTTGATGGCATCTGGGCTGCTTCCTGCTTCTTGCTATTGTGAACTGTACTGCAGTGAACATGGAAGAGCCTATGTCTGCTTGCGTTCCATCTCTTAGTTCTCTGGGGTTTATCCACAAATATATATGCACCTTTGGTCGTATGGGTCATGTGGGATTTCTATTCTCAGTTGTTTGGGTCCCTGCTTATCACTTTATACAATGCTTGTACATATTTACAAGCCTACCAGCAGTGTAAAAGTATTTCAATCTCTCTACACCTTTCCCGCTTTTGTTGTGCTCTGGTTTTTAAAACGGGGATACTGTTGTGGGCATGAAGTTGCTCTGATTTGTATCTCCTGGGTGGCTAGTGACTGGGAGCATCTCCTTGCGTCTTGAAGCTTCACGTGTTTCCGATGAAAGACTCGGCAATAGATCTGCCTCCAAAAGGTCACAGCCTTGAAAACTATGGAGCACAGTTCTACTCTGCTACACACGAGGTTTCTGTAAATCCATTTAGCTTTGACAGCAATTGGTTTGGTTGTTAAAAAAAAGTTATGTTTTCATTATTTATGAGTTTTCATTTTATATTTCTCCTTATAACATTCTCCTGTGTGTTCCTCTCTAGTATAATTTCTTTGTTTCCCCCCCCCACCTAGCCTTGATGGTGCTGTGGATTAGGCAGTGGACTTCTAACTCTAACACCAGTGGTTCAAACCCACCAGCCACTGTACAGGTGAAGGGTGAGGCTGTTTGCTCCCACAAAGATTTCATTTCAGAAACCCTGGGCAGTGTTGTCACAAGTTGGCAATGCCCCAATGGTAATGGTTTTTAAAAAAAAATTTTTTTTTTTTAATAGATGCAGGAACTTTTATTGTGGAATGTGTAATTTGGGTTGGGAGGTGGCAAGTAGATCTACAGAGCACTCCAGCCTTAGGAAAGTCTTTATAAGGGTCTATATGCAAAGATTCCAGAAACTTTTAAGCCAATATTTCTGACTGGTTACTATTTTTTTTTTTTAACATTTTATTAGGGGCTCATACAACTGTTATCCCAATCCATACACACATCAATTGTGTAAAGCGCATTT
>NW_022103955.1:1563387-1575459 GCF_000313985.2 Echinops telfairi
ATATATTTGTATATGTACATGTCTTTATCTAGAGCTCTATAAATACCCTTTGCCTCCCAGCTCTTTCCTCTATTTCCATTGATTCTCCTCCTGTAAAATTTTTATTCCTTCTCTTTTTAAACCATTAATGTTTTTAGTTCTTATTTTGAAGCAGTACTTTGATCCACTAATATTTAGGATGAGAAATGTATTTTTGAAGTGTAATTAGTTAATACATTTTTATTTCACAGTATAACAGCTTTTAATGATGTATCAGCTATAATCTGCTCAAAATGAGTATAAATTGCTGTAGTTTTTACTTATAAATTATATTTATTCAGGAGATCTCAGTGGAAAATAATTTTTGCCTACTTTAAAATAGTATATTATATGAAATTCTAAAGTGGATATTTTAATATAGTTCATGAAAAATCGGACTCATTGTAAGTTGTTATTTGATCCTGGAATCAATCTCTCTGACATTAACATCTTTAATAAACAGCTGAGTAACAGCTACATTAATAGTATTAGATAGAACTAAGACATCATCCCTATTCACTAGCCTTATATTTCCTCAATAACCTAATTTTCCTTTCATAAGATATTAATGCTTTTGGAACTCTTCCTCTTAATCATATTAACTCCTAACCTAGCATTTAAAAGTACATGAGGAAATATACAAAGTCAGTCAATTTCACTGAGATATTTATTAAATCACTAAAAGTAAATCTAAGTGTTTTAAGGTTGCTAATACAGAACTTCATCCGAAAATGTTTTTTGGATTAATACCAAAAGCTATGGTTTGCTTTGGTTTCCTTGACTTTATAAATGCGCTGAGCTGAACTGTGCTATCCGCAATACACTACGATGCCCAGGCTAGCAGGCAAAAATGTGTGTCTATTTTTCTGTGTTGCACAGTAAAGATCTACATTTAGAGGAGGGGCAGGGAGACATGGTCCACACTGTCCAATGTGCGGTGTTGATTGATGAAATGGGTCTCTGGTGACTAAGCTGAATGAGATCGTTAAACCCAAGGTAGCACTGTATCTGGGGCATAAAAGGAAGTCTCCGACTCTCCCCCAATGAGGAGAAAGAAGTAGAGCTTGAAACTCACAGGGGTGGCGGGAATTGACTTTAAACATACTTTAATTCTAGAAGTTTCCCAACAAAGGCACAGGTTGGGTAGGTACCGGACCACAAACACATTCTAAGATTTATAAAGCCACATATCTACATAATCCCATTTTATTCTATGCGTAAGCATGGTACCGGATCTTCATCAATATCTGAGAACTAATTTTCATGCAGTATACAAAGAAATCCAGCCACCTCTATCTGGCACGACAGGCACACTCATTTTCCAAGATCCACAACATCCGCATCAGTGACGGTGTGCTACTTGAACCAGACAGCTTCACATAATCCTCTACCATCCTTGAGTGATTCTTCAAATGACACAGGCCATGAAAAGGGTGAGCCCCCCCTTTTTATATAGCCAGATGATGTCACTATTCCCAGAAGTGCCCCCGAAAGTTGCCCACACAGAGCACTGGGCAGGACAGTAACAGCTGTCAGACACCATGACCACAGCCAGCCACATGACACCATTCAACCATCACCACGTGACATCACATGGTCTATACTTTTATAAGCATACAATTTCTTCTTGAAAAATGACTGAGTTTACTACCCTGCTTAATGATAAGAAAAGCCAAAGAAGATAGATAGTGCAGAACAAAGAAAGAGCCTGGAAGGCCCAGATTCCACTGCCCCTTCCTGGGGATAAAGCAGCATGCCCAGTTCACATTCTGTTCCCACTGATACCATGTGACCTTCTTGGCACTGAGCACCACCACACAGAAATGGGTCCCTGGACGAGGAAGCTGGTCCCCTCACTGTGCTCACCTCATATTCCTCCTTGAAGCCGTAGCCTTCCGCACATTTCATCTGGGTGATGTGCTGCAGCAGGTCTGCCACGCGGATGGCCGGGTGCAGCTGCCCCGTCTGATAGGGCACGTCGGTGGGCTCGCGCTTCTTGTAAGTGTGTGACTGCACCACGCTGCTGGTGTCGCTGGCCATCGTGTGGGTTTCATCTGAGAAAAGAGGGTTTGAAAGTGAGACTGAATCCATGGGATCAGACCCAGTCACTGACCATGCTAAGATCCTACCTACTGCTGGTGGGATCACACAACCTACGACCGCAATCATCTTTATGACGGCTTAGCCAAAAGGAAAAGTTAAACATTTGGAAATTTCAATGGGACTGGCAATACTGACTGGGATGAGGCAGAAATCTTTGTTTTTACAAAGCAGTCCAAATGATACATTGCTTCCCCAAAGTGAATTGAGAAAAGCCCACTAGCCTCTGGTGCTAAAGTTCATAGAAGTTTCCATCTGAAACTTCATCAAGGCCTGGTAGACAACCAGTCTTGTGTTCCTCCAAAGACCAGTTAACGCTTTTGTAAGATGAAGTAAATAAACTCTGCACAAATGTTCTGTGAGCAAAATAAAAGTGCACAAGATGGTTTGGCTTATAGAGCCGGCAATGACGATGGACTTAATACATGAAACCAAAGCAAAGCGTGGGAGGAAAGGTGGTCTGGCCAGGGGGAGCATGTGGATGAGCAGTCACTTTGCATGCTCTGGTATTATAAAGCTCAACAAAACACTGTGGCCTCATACACCACACGTGGAATGTTCTAATAACTAACATGCAGGCCCACACGCAACTGAACCAGCTGGCTTTGTCAGAATCTACAGGTCAAACACCCACTCCCACTCCCTCCACACCTTTCCATGGGGCAAATGGGGAACTTACCATTTATTGGCACTTTTAAGAAGATACATATCAGGAGAAAAAAGGAGGAGAAAAAGGAAACAGGGAATAAGCAATAGCACTGTGTGAACACTTACAGGTAATTTTTATTTTGTACTTTAATTTTACAGTTAAGTTTTCTATTCACAGGTGGTCAGAGGGCAAAATTTCCTCTCTCTCATCATATTAGGATGGAGGTGTTTAAGCATTTGATAATAAAAAGGAGGTTAAGATAGTGTCATGATTGCTTTTTATTCCCCATGAACCAAGTAATAACTAAATGAGTCTTATTTGTATTCAACACATTTTCTCATTTAAATGTTCTGAACAAGTCAACCAACTTGTACAACAAAATTAATATGAAAATTTGGTCAAATAAGCCTAATAGGCTATATTTTAATGGGCTACTAATAAATTAGATTAATGAGCTGTAGAAATTATAGCTATTAAAACAGTCTTATGCAGGAAAGTGTTATTAGATTCAAAATTCCACATTCTACAGGTTAACTCGTTATAATGCTGAATCCTTTCAGCCATTCTATAATTGAGGGTGTATATTATGAAAATATAATGCTAAGTCACTTGAAACGAGAATAGTTATCATATCAAACTTGATTTTAAGTATGAGGAACTCAAATATATAAGAATATATATGTTCATATATATATATATATATATATATTACAATCACCAGATTGTTTATCAATGTAATTCAGCTATGGTCACTGTTCTTTACTACGCTTAGCTCCATGGGACATTTAGTTCATGGGTCCTGGGCTAGCGGGGCCTGGTTTTGAGGCCCCATTTCTATCTGCATCGCAAAGCACCTGGGATGCATGGCATGAGAGGTGACACACAAGTGTGTAGCTGTGTGATTTTTGCTGAAATGGCACCTGGATTGCTACAAGGTGGCTAAAGACACAAAGACAAAATAAAAGAGGGCGTGGTAAGTTGAGTTTATGATTTTTTTTCCCATTTGGATTTGCTTTGACACCTAGCAATTCGTATGTTCCCCTCGGAACGGTCACAAATAAACCTGGACATTTTTCACATCAGATTATCCCTCAGGCGATGGCCAAGTAAATACACTGGGACGCAGGTCCCTGCCGATGTTCTGAGTCTGGGGAGCTTTTAGCTACTCCAGCAGAAAGGTCTGTTCTTTATACTAAAATAAATGGAACATTAATTAGTTTCCCTCCTGCGCCTCTCTCATTCTCTCAGTTTTGTGCCTTTGGGATGAACATAATCAATCCACTCTACATTGTGACTGACCTGCTCAACTTCTCCTTCAAGAAGTGGGCTTCCCCATGTATAGACCAGCATTTAACAATCCTTTTTGTCCCCAAACTAGCGGTTCTCAGAAGTGAAAATGTACAAAGCTAAAACCACTGCCAGTGCTGTGTGTAATCACTCCTCGTAGTCTTATGGCATCTTGGCCTCATCACCAGTGTGAAACATACGGGGAAGCACTGACAAACTACCAAGTCCATCTAAGAAAGAGTACGGCTCTCTAGCACATATATATCCAATGGGGACTAGGCTTCTCATACAATATCTGTTAGGCAACGGGTCAACTTTATTATTAGAAATTCTTGATTCTCCTGAAATTAATGATGAATGTTTCTTCTGAATTCCCCAAAAGAAACTATTACTGTTAAAAATTCAATTTATAATTACGTATTTCCTATATTTGTTTTTAAAAAATCACCAATTTATATTTTCAAAAAATAAGCAGGCCTTATAAGAGGAAACCAGAAATGGAACTTCTCACTAAATATTCTGATGGTTTTCTAAGAACTGAACATTGATTTTACCTATATTCTTTTTGATGTTTGTTGAATTTTCAACAAACTGGTTGAAAAAGAAATCTTTAGTTGAAGTTAATTGGATTCTACATTTTTGAGGTGAAGGAGTATATAGATCTCTATATACCCCTGTACCTCAAACACACACACACACAAATGAGAGAAGGGTATACCAAAGTGCTGTGCGTTGAGGCTAGCGTTGAGGTAGCTTGTTAGGACAGAAGGGGGTGGCAACTCAAGGCTTTAATTGTGCTACTGTCCAGTGTGACAGCAAAACAACCCTTACTGTCTCAAGTCAATGATGATCAGTACTGTCCCCAGAGAGGGCCAGCAGAGAGAGGTAGCTTTATCTTCTTCCTGTACTTCCCTGTGAAAATTTCACCAAACCCTTAAGCTCTCTCTGTGTAGGTTCAGTTTTCCAGCCAATACACCAAGAAGTAGTTTCCAAGCCCTTTTGTTGGTTACACTGACACACCCAGAATGTGTACAGAATATTAAGCTTGCTGACTTATTTTCACTACGAACATCACTTTTGCTACTCGGATGTTTTATTCAAGCAATCTTCTTGCTGTAAATATGCCTGATCAAAACCCACAACCACTAAAAGGTGGGTTGGAACTGGCTACATTTTGGTTAGCAGCCAAGCATTTTAACCAAGGCTTCTATGATGAAACAAGGCTACCCAAACTTAAACAATGCCATTCATTAGTGTTCATCACAATGAAGGGACTTTAAAAAAGGGCATTTGTTTAATAGGTTTATCTGAATCCTGCTATGAAAACTGAAATTTTTCTTCCCTTTGACAATGCATCTCTCAGCCCTCCTCTCAAAAGACTTCCCCCCACCCCCACCAAAGCCAGAGCATCTCAGGAACGGCATATGAATGTCTTGAGGCACACTGCAAATGTCTTTTATGAGTAGATTATATTGTTTGGGTGTGTAAGATTAGTCTGTTCCCCTCATTTTTGAAAAAAATAAAATTTCCGCATCTTTCACTTATACTCAGTATTAAAAAATGGGGCGGGGGTTAGGGGGCTTTGACTAGTGAACCCTCAAAATGAAGCAAATTAAAAATTGATGTCCATTCTTAAACTTCTTAAATCATTTCCCCCCATGGAAACACACTTGCTTAAACTTAGATCACACCACAACGCGGGGAACTCTTCCTCTGGACAAACATCATAACAACCTAGAGACTGGAGAAGCCCAGGCAGGAAAACTTACATCGCACAGACTGAAAAACCCCAATAGAGAGAGGAAACAAAGTTGTACGACCGAGGATGGCCCTCTTGCCACAATGAACTGTTATATACCTGGAAGTCGGTTCTGTTGTGCTCCTTTTCGGTAAGGTTAGTAGCAGAAAGAGAACACAAGCCGTGATACGCTCGGGTTATTTATGCGTCTCGGAAGCAATAGCAGCTCATGCTTAGTGTTATCATAGCCAGGTACTGCCATTTCTCTTCACCCTTCTTATATTGGACAAACGGGATTGTTTCCTTTAACCCCCTGCTGGGAACATTTCATACTTTAAATGCATCCTGCTCCACTGAGCTAACATTTCATTTCATTTCTAGTGACATCTGACACAGAATAAGCCATATGATTATAAAGTGCCATCTTGTCATTTCACCACTCAAAAACATCAGCTCCTTTGAAATTTCCCTCCGTGACAGACACTGCTGAATGCTGGGTGTTGCCCCGAGTGGCTCCAAGGATAGGGAGGGGCAAAGCACTATGTTGATATATATTTTTTTCTGCATAACATTTGGAAAATGCTAATTTTAAAATGGACATTATCAGTGCTTCACAGTAAGTGTTTCACTTTTATCAATCCACACTGGGCAGAGCTCAGCCCTGAGAACTTATTGCTGACAGTGAGTGAGGACACGCTATTTTCCCAAGTGACCTGAACTAACTTTAAATTCGAAACATAGAAAGGGACACTACTGGAGCTGGGGTTGTTTGCTCGAACTTTGGGTATCATTCCCAATATACATGCAGCAACCTCTTCTAACCATGCAGACTTTTCTAGAGAGTCTTTACATCAACCATCCCATCCCCATTGGCCACCTGCCTGTCCCATAGTGTCCTGTATCAGACAGAATAAACCGACCCTTGCCCAGAGTGGACACGGACTTTCTAAATTATTCCTGAAAGAAACTGGTAAAGGGAAATGTTCTCACCTAAAATTGCAGTTGGCACAAATGGATCTGTCATACATCATAAGCAGGTCAATGCAGAGAAAGTAAAAAAGAGAAAGAACAGTAAATGGCTGATAAAAGTTCCTTCCTCCCTCCTCCTCCCCGTAGAAAGCCATAGCAAGCATGGGTTCACATCATGTCAAATGCAGGAACAACACAGCGAGCACTCATTCGGACTGCGAAGGGGTTATGAGGAAGAAGAAAGTGGAAAAATCTGTTACCTGGGTAATAGGAATTAGGCACCGATGTGCTCAGTGTGTTTGTTTTCATTGTAAAGGAGGAAGGTGAAGACACAGCTGCAAATGAAAAGAGGGCTAGTCAGAGGCTGCAGAGGCAATACCTTGAAAGTGGTAACACGTGGTCATTTATGGGACATGCCCCTACTGGCCTAGACTGTTGAGCTGAAGAAATGCCAGAGATTTAGTGGAATCGCACGGCAGGTACTCCTAGCTGTTGCTTAATAGTTACGTGTTCTTTAGAAGACATGTGTCCTTTAATCATTTAAAGACTTCTATTTTAATGTGTAGCTTTAGTTGTATAATTCTACTATCACGTAGAACTGATTCTTACAACAAAAAGTTTTGAGAATGTGTCCATATATGATTTTTGAGAATATTTTGAATATTAAAAGTTATTATAAAGAAATGCCCAGTGGTATATACTATTACCAATAAGCCATAAAGTAGCCACATAGAAAGTCATGCAACTTTGACTTTATTTCCAATGATCTGAGCTCATCTCCAGGTATTAAATCTGCCCTTAGAATTTTTAAACACAATAAAACCAATAAACCAAACAACGATTTAGAAACGTTTCTGGTGACCCTGGAGGACAGAGGCTTGCGCTCACTTCCCACTACTTGGTGAAGCTCACATTGATGAGGTTCCAAGCTAGGCGATATGTCAGTTACTGGGAAGAAGCCACTCTGTTCCTCAAAGAACCTCAACTACTTCAGTGGTTTACTAATTCGTCTCCTTACTTTGGAAATTCAGAGAAATTAATACTATTATCATTTGGCTTATTACATATAAAGGTAATGTTATGTAAAGGTTAAAACCGTATGCTCACATATTGGCCTTAACATCCTTATGAAAGAAATGGGTTTTCTTTGAAATATTCCTTGGAAACAGCTAAGATTTAATTGTTTTATTACCTTCCTCCATGTCATTAGCATAAAAAGTCAATCCCAATCAATTTATTTTGCTCCACTGAAATTTGATATCTCCTGTTTATCAGTCTGTCAGCTCTCTTGAATGTCCTCAAACATTAAAAACACACACACCACCTCTTTAATTTCCTTAACATAAGTGCACAAATGATAGACATGCACTCCAGTCTAAATCATGCTTCCTCTAATGAAGTTCTCGGATTCATTTGATGCCAAGGTCCTGAGCAGGAGGGCAACACCCCATTCCATCACTGTGTTTGCGGGGGCACTGCCACATCCCTGTGAATACTGTGCGCCATGGTGATTCTGATGACAGCCTAGTCTGTTTCAGCTCGTCAGGCAGTTCAAGGGAGCCTAATGGTACAGTGGGCAAGCTCTGGGCAGCTTCATGAACAACTTTGCCTGCAATTCTCCTCTCCCATTTACTGCTCGCCTTGAAAGGCATTAGGCCAGTATGAAGATCAAGTTTTCCATTAGGGTCACTCCCAGGGGAGGAGATGAGACCTGTTCATTGCTCAAGAAGTGGAGAAAAATGGAAAGGCTACTGTTGGTTTTTTACTTCTGCTTTCTTGATGGGAGGCATAAAATAATGTGTCAAGCCAGATCAGCCCTGAGAGCTGATGCCCAACCTCTGAGGCACTCTTCTTTGCACGGGCATTCCGGACACATTCTCTTAAAAAAATAACTGCCAAATTAAACTTTTTGTCCAGAGGCCAATACTTCCTATTGTTCAAACTTCAAAAACCTAGAAACAATGAATGTCAATTTCTGTTCTCTCAGTGGGTCATTCAAGTAAATTTATTCCTTAGAAATATCATCATCAAATAGAAAATCTGGAACTGTAGCGGGTTATCTTCGAAAGTAAAATTCTATCATCTATCTGTGTGATTCCTTCCATGCAAACATTCAAGAATTCAAACCTGGGATGTGGTGGAGAGGATATCGACAGCCCACCCGACAACACATATGTCGGCAGCCACCTTATTTAGCCAGGGAAATAGATTATGTATATTCTTACAATTGAAAAATATGATATATTTTTCAAAATATGATATGTGATATATCTCTGCAATATAAAAGCAGAGATAATTACATTAAAAAATAGGACATACTATGAGAACTAGTGGGCATCTGAGCTTCTTTACCCTGCACTGAGAGTGGTGTGAAAGGTCAAGAACAAGTGGAAGCAATGAGAAGCAGGAGTTGTCTTGCCCACCTGTACGAGGCAGCCTTGAGCACTGTGTGTATGGGGCACAAGTGCAGGGCCCTTCTCTGAGTCCCAAGGAGGACAGCGGGGGCCGGAATAACAGAAAGGAAAATCAAAACAAAACGGAGTAAAGTCTACATAGACATGCTGAGTGTGAGACAAATGCAGTGCCTCAAGACAGGTGCGTGTCTGGGTTGTCCCCTGGCAGAAGAGACGATTGGGGTTTCCCGATTCTGGAAGGGAGCTGTGAAGTGAGGACAGGGCAGCAAGGGTTGGTCAGGGCCTATACACGGTGCCCAAACTGATACTGAAGACAATTCTGCATCTGTGACTATGGCTCACGACAATGCTGAAGATTGATGAAGGTCACAATGATGAAGGTTTGCCGGCTGTAAGCATTTAGTTTTCAGTGACAGTGATAACTGTACTTGGATTTCACCTAATTCACATCATGATGGCACAGCCCAAATTAGGTGCACTCCTTGGGCATATATGGCGTGTGGACCCTGAACCCAGCAGGGGTGTGAGTTAGAATTAGGCACCTGGCCTGGGATTTAATTCCGGTTTCTGGGAAGATCACCAGGCATAAAACAGTTGTTCTTCTTGTAATCAATCTAATTGTTAGTTTCTTAAAATACTGCCTTCTACCTGCCTGAATCACAGGTGTAGTGTGGGAAGGCATTTGGTGAGCTTAGTGTACCCACCTGGTGTGAAATGTAAGATTTGGGAAGTTGAAATACAATTTAATTTATTAATTGTCACTAATTGCCCTATAATCAAGGAAAAACCTGCCAGCTAAACAAATAAACAATTAACTTGTTACTACTATTTAGTCAACCGCTTTTTAACAGGCTTTTCGTGTGTAATTCTACACCTGGATAGCTCACGAATGAGATCTGAATGCCATCAGGATGATAAGAAGCAGGTGCCTTCCCTTTGAGAGGAGAGGCCCCCTTCCTGTCACTGCTACCTAAGTCAAATAGAAATGGATTTGTGGGGTTCCTGTGCTGGTTTGGTCATGTCTCATTTACTGTGTCCCCTCTGTGAAACCACCGATGGGACACATAGACATCTTCAGGGCTACTGAAGCGACTAGGACGAGTCCTATTGCATCGGGTTTTGCAGGGAGGTTTCACTTTCTTCATTCCCTTGTCACACGTGGGATCCTGGTAAATGAGGAAGCTGGGCTGAAGCAGAGAAAGGCCTGCACTTACACCTCCCATTCAGGTTGTGTGTGTCCATGAAGGAGAAGGCCTCATCGCAGCTGGTGCCATGCTCCGCGTAGCTCTTGTCCATGGAGTTCACCATCACAGTCATCTCCTGCCTGGTGCTGCTCATTGTCTCCTTGTGCTTCTTGGCGAGTTTCCTTCGAACAAAAAGGTCCATTAGAGACATGAAGACAGACAGGAATGGGAGTTTGGGCATGTGTATAATGTGCTCAGTGAATTAATTATATTCATTCATACATTAATGTATAGTGACGTTGAGATGCCAAACACTGCCAGGCCTCAGCTACAGACATGAAAAACATTAGCTGTCCATACGCAAAGCAGTCACACCAATATGAGAGTTTACAGTCTAGAACATCACTTCAGGTTTCCTCTACTAACGTTAAATTAAAGTTGCCAGTGATCTTAATACAACACAGCTGTAATTTGTTTACTAACACGCTGCTAAAATTCTTAGCTGTTTACTAAATTATTGTCTGCATTGTCACACTCAGGGTCAAAGAGAAGATTTCTCTGAGGGTGGATATTAAAAGGTTCACTGTACAAGTGGACAGCAAAACTAGGCAAGGTGTTCAGATCTTGTAACAGAAGGGTTTGTGGCAGGGAGTGTATGATGACAGAGCCAAGAAAGGACAAGGGACTCGGGATTTAAGAGAATCACGGGGGGCCTTGAATGGAGGGGGTGTCTGATACTGTACTAAATCTCAGATGAACCAACACTAGCTCCCTATCGAAGGCTGAGCAGACTGAAGAGCAGTTATGCTGCTGGGTCCTTGGCAAACCTCCCACGCGGCGAGTAAGGCCCCACTGCTCCCTCCCTTGGTGGAGCTGAGTGCACAAAGCTTCCGATAGCGGAAAGGTGTCCAATTATTTTGGAGACAGAGTTCAAATCTAGTCCATGCAGCCTGCTCACTAACCCCCCAAACTCACAATCTAAAGACACCTGTGTACAAGCCATGACAATTTACTACAGACTGGCATATACATGAACAGGTAAAACATGTTTTTACACATCTTTTCACCAAGGTGGTCAGGTTATGCACTCAAAATGAATAACAGAATTAGATGCTTATGGAGAAGGTATAAAGGTATCAAAATACTATGTCCTAAAGTGTTCTAATCCTACCTAAATGCAAAGCAGCATGAAAAAAAAAAAAGCATGAAAATGGCACCTAGTGAATCATTTTGACTATGACTGAAGCAGAGACTCAGCAGAATTTCAAATGAATCATATAATCAAATTCACCACCGTATTAGGAGATCATTAATGCAATGTAGACAATTACAACATTAGCCCATAGGGATAATCTTTATTGTCATTTCCAAATGCAACATAATTCAAATACTTTCTTGCCTATACTTATAATAATATTTGATTTCATACTTTGAAGGCAGAGGGGTTTCAATAATACATGGGCATTTTTTAAAAACATTTTATTAGGGGCTCATACAACTGTTATCACAATCCATACAAATATCAATTGTGTAAAGCGCATTTGTACATCATTCTCAAAACATTTTCTCTCCACTTAAACACCCGACATTAGGTCCTCATTTTTCCACTCCCTCCCCGCTCCCCCCCCGCATGAGCCCTTGATAGTTTATAAATTGGTATTTTGTCATATCTTGCCCTGTCCGATGTCTCCCTTCACCCACTTTTTGGTTGTC
>NW_022103955.1:1576520-1578718 GCF_000313985.2 Echinops telfairi
CCTCCCAGCTCTTTCCTCTATTTCCCTTGATTCTCCTCCTGTTACATGGACATTTTTACTGCTACTTTTTTTTTTAAGATAGATTCATGACTGGAAAAATTACACAACTGGTGTGACTGTACGGGGACAGTAGTATTTTCATCTAACCAGCAATGCAGTCATGTCCTGAAACATTTCCTGTACAGTCCCTTTTCCCAGCCACCCATGCTGGACTGAGAGCCAAAGGTAAGGTGTAGTTGACCTCTAAAAGTGCTACGGACAGAGAGACACTCCCCCCCCCAACCAGGATGGGACTTCACAGCTGCAGCTACAATAATACATTTTCTCTCTACTTGTGAATCTGGCAGTTCACTGGAAAGGCCTTCTTAGACCAGACCTCCTCACCAGCACAGGGGTTGAGATCATTAGCTACATAATTCTAGCAAGACTGCCACCTTTTGCTTATATTTCGTTTAGATGGGTTTATTCAGATTATTGCTTCAATATTCTCTTTTGTTTTGTCTAAGGAGGCCTAGCCAACTCCACTAAATGTCCTTCTTTGTCTTATCTTGCTTATATTCCTGTAAAATCCTAAAGGTTTAAAAATGACAGCATGGGCTTTGCTTTGGCGCTGGGAATGTGGGCACCAATCAAGGCTGAACTTGTCCTGGAAAAGATCTTTCTAATTCTCTGTGAATCAGTGTGGTCAGATGAAGCACTTCATTTCTGATCTGTGAGTGCAAAAGAACCACATTTTCTGGGTCTAAGCAAATCAACCAGAGGCCAATTATACCACAGTTTTAAGCTCATGTCAATTAAGCACATAAGCTGTGTCCATAAGCCTCCATCCAAATCCAACTCCATGTCCTTAGCCAAGGGCGCTTGCATTAACCCCACCTTTCAACCACACACACTCTGTCTCTCATAGGAAGTTACAACACAAATGTTTCACCAGGGCCGGGCAGGTTATGAGCAAGTGAAGCAGGAGTGGACAGGAAGGAGTGGTGGCTAGCAGAGCAACGAAAGAGTGAAATGCCCACCTCAGGCTCACTGCTGTCCCAGGGAGATTCCAGACTTTGCAAGCTTCAGCAGGACAAACCAGAAATCCAAAGTTTCTTTAAATGTTTTTATATTTGTGTTGTCAAACAATTCAAATTTAAAAATGGAACAGCATGTGGCCCAAATCAAACATGTGTGATTGCTTCTATTCTTTAATAACAGCCCTTCAAAAAAAAAAGAAAATTCATTGCCATCGAGTCAATGTGACCCTATAGGACAGAATGGAACTGCTCCTATGGATGTCTGAGTTTGTAAATCTTTATGCAAGCAAAACGCCTCCAGTTTCTCCTGTGGAGTAGCTGGTGGTTTTGAACTACTGACTTTGAGGTTAGCAGTCCAACTTGTAACCCACTATGCTACTAGGCTTCTTCTTTTTTTAATTTTGAGCCTTATAGTTTTTTTTTTAAATAATCATTTTATTAGGGGCTCATACAACTCATCACAATCTGTACATACGTCATCTGTGTCCAGCATTTACTACATACGTTGACTTCATCATTCTTACGACACCCACTTTCCACTTGAGCCTCTGGTGTCAGCTCATTTTCCCCCCTCCCTCCCTGCTCCCCCCGAACCCCTGATCATTTATAATTATTATTATTTTATCATATCTTACCCCATGCCATGTCTCCCTCACCCACTTCTCGCTGTCCGTCCCCCAGGGAGGAGGCCACATGTAGACCTTGTCTTCTGTTCCCCCTTTCTCCCTCTCCTTCCCTCCACCCTCCCGCCATCGCCATTCTCTCCACTGGTCCTGGGGGGGGTTGGGGGGGGGTTCATCTGTCCTGGGTTCACTGTATTTCCAGTTCCTATCTGTGCCAGTGTACCTCCTCCTGTCCAGCCGGATATGTAAGAATTGGGATGATGGTAGTGGGTTGGAGGAAGCATTTAAGAATCAGAGGAAAATTGCATATTTCATCGTTACTACACTGCACTCCGATTTGCTCCTCACCTCCCCAAACAACCCTTTGGAAATTAATTTTATTAGAATATCTAGGAGGAGAACATAATATAAAACCCACAATACTGTTTGCCAGTATTATCATTTCTTTCTTTTTTTTAAACATTTTATTAGGGGCTCATACAACTGTTATCGCAATCCATACACACACCAATTGTGTAAAGCGCATTTGTACATCATTCTCAAAACATTTTCTCTC
>NW_022103955.1:1582476-1601776 GCF_000313985.2 Echinops telfairi
AAAGTTTGAGGACCCCTGCTCTGGAAGTTGAAACAATGATCTTTGTTATCTTATCTAAACACACAAGTAAATTTATTTTCCATTTTGGTTTTTTTAACAAGTGGTTTGCCTTTCAATCTCTAATCTTAAAACTTGGCCCGAATATTTTGCAGTCCCTTAGTAATAAGAAACAAGTACCTACCAATCTGAAAAATAACTCACAAAAAAATTGGAGGGAGAAAGGAAAACACACAGTCCCCAAATTTCAAAAGGGAATAGAGATAAAAGATGTAGGACAAATTCATTCTTTGTGCTTAATAAATTCGAACATTTTCTAACTTTTCTTTTTGGGGGTAAAAATTAAAATCATGAAATGGGGACAGGAAATTTCTTGGCAAGTTGTAATCTACATAACATGTATGGATCATAACTGACACAGAAAGCACTGAAGAATATATTGGTCAGTGATCTGTCCTTAGGAGAAAAGGGCAAGACAAAGGGTTGCCAACTAGAAGAAAAATGGAATACAAAGCATAACTAACAACCCGGTCTCTGAATTTTCTCTCTGAGAACTAGCTGGATGCCAACTCTAAGTGGAACTGGAAGGAGGGTACATTGGCCCGAGGTGCCAAATGGGTTCAAGGAGGGGGGAATTCTAGGGGTATCCTCATCATGTACACTACTTACTCTCCTGTTTTAATGCCCTGTTTGGGGCTGACCAGAGAGCAGGACTGCCCTGCCCTGCTTTGAGAAATTCTCTGTGTTAGGCTAGGCAACAACAAGGATAGACATGTTAGTGTTGACCCCAAAGTCATTTGTTGGTGACAGAAAAGGTATCTTCCCTTTAAGGATAATCTGTTATTTTAAATATTGTTGGAATTGTAAATCACACAGACACAGAAGAATGAGAGGGCAAATAACATTTAGTTCCTGGCTTCTGCAATTAAGTTTGTGTGCTGAGACTTAATTAAGGGCTGGAGTAGAAGGTGGAACAATGAAGAAATATTTAATTTTTTCACAGTAGGATGAAGTAGATATTGGTTGAGTCGAACAATGCATACTTTTTACCAAATTGCCAAGATCTAGCTGACTGATCCTAAAGGAAGAAAGGGCTGTCACCTTATAGATAGATCTGTGAGAACTGCCAGACCGAGTTGTTTTTAGTGGAAAAATATTAAGAAAAAATCCTCAGTGGTATGATAATTAATGATTTCAACTGAAAAGAAAGATCCAGCATGATGATAGATGACATAAACACAACAGGAAAAAAAGAAATACAAAAAAAAATCAACATTGTGATATGCTTGCTTTAGAGTTTTCCTCTTGATTTGTAATGAGAAAAACTGATTCGGAAGTAGGCTGGTATGGCTACCACAGACAAAAATTCTTTGTGAGCCCCACGTCTTCCCTCCCTGCTGGACTTGGACTTCTCTGCACACGTGCTGCAGCTTAGCCTACGAAGACAAACACGTTCTGCTATTCAACATCTAGCTGGTGATACTACAAGCTCCTAGCTGCCCACTCTCTACTGGCATCAACTCTCCCTTTGGGAAAAACTCACAACTAAGTATAGCTCTCTGTAATGTTCCTAACCAGCTGAAGATTTTCAAACACACACACACACACACACACACACTCTTTATTTCGTTTTAATCCTCACATCAGCTCTATATGAATCCAGAAGGAACCTGTGAGAGCACAGACAATCCATAATAAGGCAAAATACAATGTCACTGTGCAAGTGAGTGCCTGCTCACGGTCAGCTTGTGTTGCTGAAATCCATGTGAGAATATTATCTTGAAATGTAATGGTTTCAAAAATGTCATTTACAGCAAGATTAAATTGTTATATTCTTGAACTTCTAGCAAGCTATACAGACATGTGAGAAATGGAGAGATTTTTTAATGCATGTGATTTTGAAGTCGTACCTCCAATTTTTTCTAAAAGAATTTGTTAGGATCACTAAAAAATCCTAGAATGCTAACAAAGCCTACATGAAAGAAGCACACCAGCCTGTGCGAACACGAGGTGTTGAAGTTGATCAGGTATCAGGCATCATGAGAACAAAAAATGATATCATTGTGAATGAGGGGGAGTGTGGAGCGGAGACCCAAAGCCCATCTGTAGACAATTGGACATCCCCTTGCAGAAGAGTCATGGGGAAGAGACAAGCCAGTCAGGGTACAGTGTAGCAATGATGAAACATACAACTTTCCTCTAGTTCCTAAATGCCTCCTCCCCCTCCACTATCATGATCCCAATTCTACCTTACAAATCTGGCTAGACCAGAGGATGTACACTGGTATAGACAGGAACTGGAAACACAGGGAATCCAGGGCGGATGATCTTTCATGACCAGTGGTGAGAGTGGCGATACCGGGAGGGTCGGGGGAGGGTGGGGTGAAAAGGGGGAACTGATTACAAGGATCTACATATAACCGCCTCCCTGGGGGATGGACAACAGAAAAGTGTTCACCCGAGACATCGGACAGTGCAAGATATGACAAAATAATAATTTATAAATTATCAAGGGTTCATGAGGGAGGGGGGAGCAGGGAGAGAGGGGAAATATGAGGACCTGATGTCAGGGGCTTAGGTGAAGAGCAAATGTTTTGAGAATGATGAAGTCAATGAATGTACAAATGTGTTTTGCACAATTGATGTATGTATGGATTGTGATAAGAGTTGTATGAGCCCCTAATAAAATGATTTTTTAAAATCCTGGAATGCTACAGTCTAATAAAAATAGGCTGGGCCAGCATGTAAGAAAATAAGAGTCCAACAACATTACAAGTTCTGTACTATAATTTAATGGATGACATTATCGTTGAATGCAGGTGATCCCTTGGATGTGCAGGACTAAGTGTCTAAAAACTTCATAAACTTACAGGGTGAAAAGCATGCTGTTCCATGTTCAAAATACAGCCGCCAGCTAATTTACTCAGAGGCAAACACAAGGTGATTCATTAGTAATTGGCATTGAACACTGTAATGGAAAGTTATTGCTTTAGAAGCACTAACTACCGTTAACCAAGGAAAAAGCATGAATCTGAATCTTATTCATCAGGCTGAAGAATATCTCTCAAGGATGTCCATGTCCTAACCCTGGAACCTGTGACTATGTTATATGGAAAAAGGGAAGTATAGTTATATATGGAATTGATGTTGTTAGTCATTTATCCTTAAAATAGTGAGATTATCCTGGTTAGCACAATCTGATCACTTAATGTTTTCAGAGGCAGAATAGGTGAAAAATATGTGACATGAGAAAGCCTCCTGATTGCAAAGCACTTTTCCTGTTTTGAAGGAGAGAACGTCAAAGAAGGCAGGAAGTCTCCAAAAGCTGGGAAAGGCGAGACATTGGGTCTCTTTTGGGGCCTCACGTTAACCCAGTGAAACCTGTCCTGGACTTCTGAACTCCACAACTGCAAAACAATACATTTGTTTGTTGTAAGGCATTGAATGTGTGGTACTTGTTACCGCAGCAAGAGAAATGAATACTTTTGCATAAAAGCAAAAAATGCACAGAATTTAAATATTTGATCACTCACAGGAATGTCTTATAGCCATTTGACCACTTGGCCTTTTCTAAAGCATCTATGTATCTATCAACCATTCTTCCCAATGGTGATGTGCATTTTCTGATTGGATTATTTTTTTAAAAGCTTTATTGCAAAGGTGGTGAAGAAAGCTGATGGTGCCTGGCTATCAAAAGATATAGCATCTGGGGTCTTAAAGGCTGGAAGATAAACAAGTGGCCAACTAGCTCAGAAGCAACAAAGCCCACATGGAAGAAGCACACCAGTATGTGTGACCACGAGCGGTCGAAGGGATTGGGTGTCAGGCATCAAGGAACAAGAAATCATGTCATTATAAAGGTGGGTGCGTGCAGAGTGGAGACTCAGAGTCCATCGGTTGGCAACAGAACACGCCTCTGCTGAAGGGTTTTGGGGAGGAGAGGAGTTAATCAGGGTGCAGGGTAGCAACAATGAAACATATAACTTTCCTCTAGTTCTTAAATGCTTCCTTCCCCCCAATATCATGATCCCAATTCTGCCTTGCAAATCTGGCTAGACCAGAGGATGTACTTTGGTACAGATAGCAACTTGAAACACAGGACAGATGACTCCTTCAGGACCAGTGGTGAGAGGGGTGAGGCCTGGAGGGTGAAGGGAATGCAGGGTAGAAGGGGGGAACCAATGACAAGAATCTAAGTATAGCCTCCTCCCTGGGGGATGGACAGCAGAGAAGAGGGTGAAGGGAGACGTCGGACAGTGTAACTTATGACAAAACTATAATAATTTATGAATTATGAAGGGCTCAGGAGGGGGGAGGGAGGGGGGAAATGAGCAAATGATATTGAAGGCTACAGTAGAGGGCAAATGTTTTGAGATTGATGAGAGCAACAGGTGTACCTATGTGCTTGACTCAATGGATGTATGTATGGACTGTGATAAGAATTGTACGAACCCTCAATAAAATAATTTAAAAAAAGAATAACGAGGGTAACAAATGTACAAATGTGCTTTATACAATTGATGTATGTATGGATTGTGATGAGTTGTATGAGCTCCCAATAAAATGACTTAAAAAAAAAGCTTTATTGCATTGCTGAAATAACCCTTTCCCTGTAGAAAAAATATGAGAATTATATTTAATTTCAAAATCTGAATGTTCAGTCTTTCTTTTTACAGATAATAGTTTGAAATAAACTTGATTTGGCACAGAACACTGTAATGGAAAGTTATTGGTAGTAAAATGTTCTTTCCCACTTTGAGGAAAATGTGAAGAATCTCATAATCTGGCCACCCATACAAAACTCCACCCATGAGAGATGTTTATTGTGTATGTGTGTGTTTAGCACATCTGCTGAGCCAAAAATAAAAAAAGCTATCAAAGAGTTCTAGAGTCATGTGAAAAAATGAAATACAATGAATATATACACTTTAGTTTCCACTAAGAGTTCAAACATTTCAAATACTGTATACACTTGTGTATAAGCCAAAATTTTCAGCACATTTTTAATGCAGTGTTTGTGGTAAAATTAGGTGCCTCAGCTGGTATTTGGGTCGGCTTATACTCGAGTATATATGGTATGTCGAAAATCTATAAATTTGTAATAACACTATTGTTTGTTTTAGGAGGGCATTCTGGCACCAATTCTGATGGTAAATAAAGGGAATGAATCAACATCTAATGTTTCATATGAAGTGAACAAAGGAGCTTCAAAGAGTTTGTGGAAAAGTTCCATTGTCCTTTAACTCCGTTTTCCCAGGAACACTTGGATGCCTTCTCAGATGTCGGGATCACTTAATGGCTGGGAACTGAATGACAAAACATGTAGATTGAATGATAGAATAGAATGTCATAATTTTGAAATCTTAAAAAAAAAAAAAAGGCTGATGTGGAACTCGATAAGGGATGGAGCAAGTCAGCAAAACCACAACCTGCTGTGTGTACTTTGTGCCTCAGTCTGATGAGTAACCACTACATCAAAAGGGCTCTATTCCTGATATAATCTGACAGGAAATGCAAGGCTCCACCCATGAAAGATTCTTACCCCAAACAATGAACTTGAATCTGATTATGCCTCTGGCTCTAACACCAGTTCATGGAAAATAGATAATAAAATGTCAAATTACACAAGAATATATTACCAAAATTCAGGATGTGGGGTACTCTATAGGGCACATGGTAGAATTTATTGAACAAATAAATATGATAAAATAAATTAGAACATTCCATGTTAAAAATGAAGAATCACATATGATAGCATAAGTGACTTGTTATGGACCACACAAAAATCAGGTATGGAACCAGAACAAAAATATAGGTCACCATTATTTTGAATCATTTCTTTTTCCTACTATATTCTGACAAAGACTTCTAGCCTGATAAGCTCAGTGAACAATTGCAAACCGTTTCTGTGGAGACTTGCAGAAAAATGAATTGAGATGTACAAGCCATATGAAGCCACTGCAGGCTGACCCAATGCACAGTTCAAAAAGTCACGAGATGCTGATTTTCAGAAACAGAAAAGTAGCTTTCCTTTTAAGTGAGGAGTTCATCCTGAAAGGAGGAGGGGGCGGTTCCCTTTGTCCTCATCCATTGTCTTTGATCTCTTCTTGTAATTGAAAAGTCACATGATTAAAACAAGAAAGAGAAACAGAACCAACTCAGGTGAAAGCTGTGTGATTCTTAGCACAACTAACAGACATGAAAGGCATTTCCTGTAATGTATGACAGATTTTCAAGTTGTCTTTCTCTAACTAACTAGCATTTTAGAAAAACTAGGCCTAATCATGAAAGAAGCCATCTGCTTATCTGGGAGCGGTCTATAAATAATGCTGGCAACTTTCAGGGGTATATACTCAACAGGTAATGTATTTTCCTTTGATTTCTGAAGCAAAGAAAAAGACCCCACCATCTCCTATTCCTATCATCAACTAATTCAAACACGATGACCTCTTCTGTGTCAGGCTACGGTGTTCTTTGCTCACGTTAAAGAGTTTGGGCGAATAAATGCTGGGCATCAGTATTTCATAGCTCCCCTTTCACACACTGTATATGCAGATAGAAGCATGTGTGGTGTTACTGCTTATTTTAAAAATGCCTACTTATTTCCCCACGTTCAATGGCATCGCAGCAGGAAAACACAGTATTTGACACAGGACAGAGCTCACCTTCACAAGTTGCTCCTTCAGAAAAAGGTGAGGCATTCTGCTCCTGTAGAGTTATAGCCTTGGAACCCACAAGGGCAGTTCTACTCTGTCCTTAGGGGGCAGGATGAATAAAAATTGACTATATGAGAGCCTTTAAAAAGTTTTTATTATTCATTGAAGAACTATGCTAAACCGCTATCCAAAAACTCCATGCGCAGATGTGAAGCATCCTTAGCAACTCAATTTTATAAGATACATCAATTCCCATAATTACTACCCATAGCTATGCCTTTCAGAGTTATTTATAGAATTATAATTAGTAAAAAACGTTTAGGGGAAAAATTAAGGTATGAAATGCCCCTAATGCAATCCTGGTCTCCTTCTGTGGAGGGCCTTGGAGGTAAGTTGAGACATTTGTCCTAATTTTTAGACAAGAACAGTTGTATTTGCTGGGGGAATAATAGAGTAAAGATTAAATTTTAAGCAAATGAATTTGACATCTTGGGTGCTATCCTGAACCCTTCTTTAACTAATCCACTTTCCTCTTTCAGATGAACAGATTACTTTCAGATAACTTCCCTCAGAAAAGAGCAGCCGCTAGGGAAAACGTGGAGTCCTGGTGGTGCTTTGCTTCAGTTAAAGTGGGCATTTCAAACTCATGGGCTGCTCTGAGGGAGGAAGATGTGGCTGCCTGCTGCCACAAAGATTTACAGTGGCACACGCTCGACTTAGGGTTGCTCTGAGTTGGAATCGAGTTGATGGCAGGGGGTCGTAGGTCGCAGAGACTTACCATCTTGTCTCCTGCCCTCACTGTACTGCTCTAGCCACATTTGTCCGACATAGTGGGCCAGCTCTGGCTCTCACAAGGAAGCCTCTGCAAAAAGTGGAAAGCAAACTCCCTACTCTGTAGAGCAATCGTGGATTAAATAATACATTTAAAGCACAGGTATGGATTCAGCAAGGGCAATGTAACCAAGAGAAATTACTGAAACCCAAATGAAGGCTAAGCATGACAGTGGGACAAGAGGAAAGTAAAAGGAAATAGAGGAAAGAACTAGGAGGCAAAGGGTATTAATAGAGGTCTAAATGCAGGCATGCACATATGTAAATATACTTATATAGGATGGTGGGGTAATAGATCTATGTGCATATATTTATAGGTTTAGTATTAAGGCAGTAGATGGACATTGGTCCTCCACTCAAGTACTTCCTGAATGCAAGAACACTTTGTTCTATTAAATTGGCATTCCATGATGCTCACCTTCCTGACACAATCGCTGAAGACAAATGTGTGCATAAGCAAATGTGGTGAAGAAAGCTGATGGTGCCTGGCTGTCAAAAGATATAGCATCTGGGGTCTTAAAGGCTTGAAGATAAACAAGTGGCCATCTGGCTCAGAAGCAACAAAGCCCACATGGAAGAAGCACACCAGCCTGTGAGACCACGAGGTGCCGAAGGGATGCGGTATCAGGCATCAAAGAACAAAAAATCATATCATTGTCAATGAGGGGAAGTGTGGGGTGGGGACCCAAAGCCCATCTGTAGGCAACTGGACATCCCTTTACAGAAACGTTGCAGGAAGGAGACAGCCAGTCCAGATGCAGTGTAGCAATGATGAAACATACAGCTTTCCTCTAGTTCCTAAATGCTTCCTACCCCCCCTCCACTATCATGAACCCAATTCTACCTTACAAATCTGGCTAGACCAGAGGATGTACACTGTTACAGATAGGAACTAGAAACACAGGGAATCCAGGGCGGATGATCCCTTCAGGACCAGTGATGAGAGCGGCGATCCGGGAGGGCGGAGGGAAGGTAGGGAGGAAAGGGGGAACTGATCACAAGGATCTACATATAACCTCCTCCCTGGGGGACAGACAACAGAAAATTGGGTGAAGGGAGACATCGGACAGTGTAAGATATGCCAAAATAATAATTTATAAATTATCAAGGAAGGTTCATGAGGGAGGGGGGAGGAGGGAGGAAGGGGAAAAATCAGAAGTTAATATCAAGGGCTCAAGTAGAAAGCAAATGTTTTGAGAATGATGATGGCAACAAATGAACAAATATGCTTGACACAATGGATTTACATATGGATTGTGATAAGAGTTGTAACAGCCCCTAATAAAATGATTTTTAAAAAGTAATTAACTAAATAATATGTCTTCAAATGCAAAAAACCCAAAAAACAAAACAGGAGAGACTCAATAGATGAAGGGAACAAAGGAATGGAAACTGTCCCAAACAGCTCACACTTTACAAAACAACACTGCTGGTTTTTTCTCGGATATTTGGATATCCACAGATGTAATGTGTTTTACCCTTTCCTAGTATCCCTCTACGTAACATTTCATGAGCACTATCAGAGGACACCTTGTGCTGGGGCTTGAGATACAGAATGAAGAGGACTGTAGTGCTCTCTGAGCAACCCCAGAGAGGTAAAGATACACCAGTAACAAAACCATGAATTGTGACACGCTTTCCATAACAGCAGAGGTAGTAAACGCTGGATAATAATTTGCATAATGCTTTCCTCATATATGCTTCTAGACTGTCTTTCCAGGACAAATTCCTCCACCTTCAGATTGTACAACGAACACCCTCAACCCAACAGCAGCTCAAGGGAGAAAAGGAACCAAAAGAAAAGAAGTTCAAGACCAAAATATGCTAAATGTCTCTATTTCTCAAAGGCAATAATATGGCTATTATTTTACTGAGTATTCCCATTTTGTTCACTGGGACCTTCTCTCCTAAGGGTTACTGTTCAGTAGGCCCTCAGGTTGATGGCTCTCATTAATGATGATAAGGGAGACATGGTGTCAAATAAGTTCCATGAGGACAGAAGTGCTCTCATTAGTCCAAAGTAAAATTAGGTATAAAACTCGAGCATAATCTTGAAGTGGACAATTAAAGGGAAGATCAAAGAAACCATCTCTAAAAAAGTGGACCAGTAATTACAGTCACCGGGATATAAACAGATATGAACTAGATAGGCTAAGGTCTGACTCTTTCTTCGAAAAGTGTGTTATTCAGGGGAAGCTAGAGCTTTCCTACATCAAAAGTAATGCTTATTTAATGGGGCCATCCAATACATATCGTATTTTTTCCCCAATTTTCTCTAGAGAGGTGGTTCTAATTGTATAGGTCTGCATGGGATGTCCAGCCCTGGAAATGTGAGAATCGTGCCTACGTTTCCCAGCCTATTAATAGCCCACAGGAAAAGAACCTCTGTGTGTGTGCTGAGGATCTCTGGCAGCACAGTGGTTATGTGCTCTGCTGCTTATGGAAAAGTTGGAAGACCAAACGCACCAGCCACTTCAAAGGAAAAAGTTGTGGCAGTCAGCTTCCATAAGACTACACTCTTAGAACTGCTAAGAAGTTGTCCCATTGCCTCAAATGCACATGAAAGGTGGACACTGAATAAAAGAGACTGAAGAAACATTGATGCATTTCAATTGTGGTGCTGGAGAACCATGTCGAAAGTATCACGGATACTACAAGGACAAACCGATCTGTCCTGAAGAAGTGGCCAGAGCGCTCCTTAGAGGCAAGGATGGCAAAACTTAGTCTCCCATGTTTCAGACAAGTTATTAGGAGAGCCTGGTCCCTGGAGAAGGACATCCTGCTTGGTAAAGTGGAGCAGCCCTGAGGGGATGGATTTGACCATATGACTATAACAGTGGGCTCAACTAGTGGAACAATTGTGAGGATAGCCCAAGACTGGCAGCGTGGAATTCTGTTGTGCTTAAGGTTGCAATAGGTTGGAATGGACTTAATGGCACCTAACAATGACAACAACAACAACAACAACAACAACAACAACAACACTGTCTTCCATAGCCTTCTGCAAACCCAAGCACAACGCCACTGCCACCACCACCATGTGCTCCCAAATCCATCTTACATACAACGTGAAGAACATAAATTCACAATCAGTAAAATTACCTCAATGTCTCTGAGACCCATCACTCAGAGTTTGTAAAGTTGGTCTTTTCCCCACTTCAATTAACACTATATTTCCCTAGGAGTTTCCTATTACATTTTACTGTTCTTCTTGGTAGTGATCTAAAAATTGTATATTTAACTGTTAAACCGTGAAAGTTGAACACACTCTATCCACCAGCCAACCCATTGCCCTTGAGATGACCATGACTCGGTGACCCTGTAGGGACAGAGAACTGCTTTCTGAAGCTCTATGCCTTTATGGGGGCAGAGACCTCATCTTTCTCTGGCTGGTAGGTTTGAACTTCTGCCTTTGCAGTCAGCAGCCACGGGATAATCCACTATGCCACCCGGGCTCTTTAATGCATTATAAGGGGTAAATACTGAAAATAAAAAGAATGCATTTACTGGAATAAAGATTGCCTTTCAGTTTTCTACAAGGCTCTCTATTGTTCGTGCTTGAAGAACTCATTCTATCAGACCCCTTTCCACAACACTCTGAAGGAGAAGGTTCTTGCTACGACAACTTTTGGAGAATTTTTCTCTTCTTGAATTTTAAGTAACTAGAGTAACTATTGTGTTTTCCAGGACAGATCCTGAAACCACAGTCACGGAGCCCCGACTTTTTTTTCTTTTTCTAAGGACCATACTGGCAAGAAAAACAGAGCAATTTTTCAGGCAAGTGGTGTTCCTGGTGCTTCTTTGTTAAACCTGCAAAAGACTAGCAGCAACCCTCAATGCTGTCTGCATGCACACTTGCAAGTAGAAGATGGAGAGAAAAAGGACAACCAGAAATCTGAAACCCTTCCTTTTAATCGAGGTCCGCTCTGTCCCTTCCATGCAGCTCCCGGTGTCTCCCGCAAAAGTGCAGCAGCGAATCTGCTGCTCATTCAAAACCACCTACAGAAGTTAATAGACAGTTATAAACTAATTGAGTGCATCTGCGGTATTGTCTCCTCATTTATCTTGCTTATTCAATTTAACTCCCTCCATCTTCCATGAGGCACAGTGTCCCTGCTGCTCAAAACAGTTGCTTGCTGCAAAGAAGGCTCTGGAACAACAGGAAGCTAATAGTTTAACTGTTCCTCTAAATTTGTTTGACAAAAGCGACATTTAGTGCGTTATGTCATATTGTTGGCAATTTGCAATTTACCCAGGGCATGCAGTGGATGCTCATTTTATTTACCTCTCATAGTTAAAAGCATAATTAATATTCCACTCTGTAACAAAGATTAGAGATTTGGCAAACATTGTAATTTAAATTCCCCATTATAGCAAACATTAAAATCAAACATCTTCCACACGCCCCATTGCATAAAGGACATGTGTAGCTGTAATTTAACTTTTCAGTTTTTAATACCACAAACTAATTTCTGCTGTCAGTGTAATGAGCTAGAAAACACAAATCTTGCTGCTCTCTGTGTGGCCACGGGCTGTGAAAGTTGAACCAGCAAGAGAGATAGTACCATTTGTCCCCCAGCCCAAATATCTCTAAACACACCATGCAAATTGTGTATGTGTAATGCAGTAAATGCAGTACAATACTATGAGTGGCTGAAACCATTTTAAAGGTCAGAAAATATCTGCAAAAATAAAACATTTCAAGAGAGAAACTAAGAGATTACTCTGTAAGATTATGAATGGTAAGTGATACGGAAATCTAGACAGATACTGATGCCAAACAAAAGAAAACAAGAACACAAGTGCAATAGGACACGAAGAAGCAAGGTGGTGCCTACATTTTACTGATAAGGAGGTGTTTCCTGGACACTGGAAGTAGATCAAGGTGGCCAGTCTGCTGAAAGAGTTCTCAAAGAAACATTACCACTATTCTAATTCATGTTCACATTCACTGGGATCTCATAAATTTTATGTTACTGACTAAAATTATTCTTTTGTAGAATACCTCTAGGCAGTGAAAATGGCTCATTAAACAAGGAAGCTGTCTGGGCATTATCACAAATAACAAATGTATATACTATGAGTGTGATGTTTTTAGAAAGGCCATAGGTAGAGTATTTGTGTTTAATCTCCCTCTGGAGCTGGGCACAGAAGGGGAAATAAGGAAGAAATATCTCCATCACAAATGGCTCTGGTTACTCTGTTCTTTCTCCCTGACGGGCAGAAACCCACCCACTTGCCAGACGTCCTCATAAGACTTCATTAGTCACTGCCGACTTCAATCTGCTTCAGTTATCTCACATCCAGATCCCAGGAGGAAATAACTCTTTGCTGCAATGCCAAGCTAAGTCAAAGATAAATGGATTCACTTATAGAAATGCAAACGAGCAAGTCCCATCTTATACTAATATCTGACAACACAGACACAGTGTATATTAATATTATTAGTGCTGCCACAGTACTCAATGAAAGAAGTATGTATTTCTAAGGTAGAAGGTTTCAATATGGACTAAAAGTCAAATATTCTAGAGATCACTATTTCTATCAGCAAAACAGTTTTAGACTACAGTACCATCTCTTCTTGTCGCGTGTACACACAAGAAGCCTTGAAAGGAAGGAAAGAGAGAAACTGGCTGTTTTCCCCAGCACCTATCTCCTCTATATTAGAAGACTGACTTCTTCACTCTTGATGAAAATTAACAATGTATTGCCTTACAGTATTTCAAATAAAAATATTTGCCAGTGCTTTATAAAAAAAGTGTCAGTACCAATAATCCCCCATAAAATGCTTACACATGTCCCATGAAGATGATATGCTGCTCTATAACTCACATGGTTTGTAATGGTTTATAAAGTAGTTGGATCAAAAAATTAAGTCAAAATTCCTGTGGTATTTGATAAACTACAGTTTGAAAAGAATTAACCAAATGAGAGATTTGGGCTTTAAGAACAAAAAGAGCTGTCTTAGCCTTTTACAGTATTTTAAAATTTAAACCAGGCTATGACAGGTGTTACCAGATATGACAGATAGAGAGAGAGACCCTAGACTAACCCAGATGGATGTCAAGAACCTCAACAGACCCTTAGCAATGGAAGAAATAGACAAGGTTATTAAGTGATTACCAACCAAAAATCCCCTGGGCCAGTTGGCTTCACAGGAGAATTCTATCACACATTCAGGGACGAAATGACACCAATCCTACATAAACTCTTCCAGACATAGAAAAAGATGGAAAACTCCCGAACTCTTTCTCTGCAGCTAGTATAACTCTGATACCTAAAGCGGGCAAAGATCCCACAAGAATAGAGAACTACAGACCAATATCCCTAATGAACATCGATGCAAAAATCCTTAATAAAGTACTGGCCAATAAAATACAAAAGCATATAAAAAATAATTTACCGTGACCAAGTGGGATTCATACCAGGGATGCTAGGATGGTTTAACATACAAAACACCTTCAGTATTATTTGCCACATTGGCAGGAAAAATGATAAGAACCAAATGATAATATCGATAGATGACATGGAAAAAGCATTCGACAACATCCAACATGCATTTCTGTTCAAGACACTCAAGAAGATAGGAACAGAAGGAAAATTCCTCAATATCATACAAGCCATATATGAAAACCAACAGCCAATGTGGTAGTTAATGGAGAAAGGACGAAAACAATTCCACTGAAAAAGGGGACCAGACAAGGTTGCCCCTGATCCTCACTCCTATTTAACATCATACTGGAGGTCCTAGCTAACAACATAAGACAAAGGAAAGACATCAAAGGTATTCATCTGGGGAAGCAAGAGGTGAAATTATCATTATTCGCAGACAATATGATTGTAAACATTGAAAATTTCCGAAACTCCACAAGTGGAGTGTTGGAAGCAACAGAGGAATATGGCAGAGTGGCAGGATACAAGATCAACAAACAGAAGTCTACCGGTCTGCTATACACATCAGAAAAGATCACAGAAGAGAGGATTAAAAAGTTAGTAGCCTTTACAATAGCCAAGCACAAACTGAAATATCTAAGGATTTACCTGACTGAAAACACGAAAGATTTGTATGAGGAAAATTATAAAACACTACTCCTAGAAACCAAGAGTAACCTCAACAAATGGAAGAACATCCCATGCTAGTGGATTGGCAGAATCAATATAGTAAAGATGTCAGTTCTGCCCAAGGCACTATATAAATTCAATACTATCCTGAGACGAATACCACCATATTTCTTCAAAGAATTGGAAAAACTGATTACCAACTTCATATGGAGGGGAAAGAAGCCCCAAATTATCAGAAAACTCCTCAAGAAGAAGGACAAAGTGGGAGGGCTTGCTCTATCTGACTTTAGCACGTATTATACGGCCACAGTAGTCAAAACAGTGTGGTACTGGTATAACAACAGATATTTAGAGCTGAAGACCCAGAAATAAAAACATCAGTATACAGGCAACTGTATCTTTGATAAGGGCCCAAAAATATCAAATGGGAAGCAGATGACCTCTTTAATAAATGGTGCTGGAAAAAATGGATATCTACCTGCAGAAAAATGAAGCAAGACCCTTACCTCTCTCCATGCACACGAATAAACTCAAGGTGGATCACAGACCTTGAGATAAAAACGCAAACAATTAGGGCCATTAATGAGGGAACTGGGTCAAACCTGAGAACCTTGGCACAGGGAATACATGGGCTATCGGACATAGGGAAAGATGCAAGTGTTGGAGGGGCTGTGGTGAGATAGGAACTTTCATCCACTGTTGGTGGACCTGTAGGTATGTATAGCCACTATGGAAATCAATTTAGCGATTTCTAAAACAGATGGAAATTGAGCTACCATACCACCCAGCAATCCCCCCACTGGGCATATACCCAGAAGAGGCAAGAAACAAACCATGGCCAGATATATGTGCTCCAATGTTCATCTAGGCACAGTCCACAATTCCAAGGAGTTGGAAACAACCCGAATTTCCATCAACTGATGAATGGATTAAAAAACGGTGGTACATACATGCAACGGAGTACTATGCATCCCTAAAAAGCAGTGATGAAAACATGAAGCATATCACCACATGGAAAGAACTGGAGGAAATTATGCTAATTGAAGTAAGCCAAAGCGCAAAATTCAAGTACAACATGAATCTGCTGAGGTAAGTTTATAAAAAAAAAAAAAGAAATGCAAAAGGGGAAAAAGCTATTGTTTACAAACATTCCAGGGGTGAGGTCAAGGTAGTATGGCAGGGGCCAGACCACATCCAGGGGTACATACGGTAGCCAACTAAAAAGTTGGCGGGGAGGAAAAAAAAGATAGAAATGTGTAGCGGGGGAATAGGGCACTGACCCACCCATGGGGAGGGTATTGTTTGTATCTCCACAGGGAAAGAGGGACCAGACTTAAATCCCGTGCTCCGGGATGCAAGTGCAGCAAGCTGGCATGGAGAGGGGAGCCAGTGGAGGGGCCTGAGGGGTTGGTTCCAATCCCAACTATGTGGACAACTGCCCCTCCTCACAGAAGAATTTATTTTAGAGGACAGCTCTGAGGTTGCAGCTCATGAGAGGGGCATGTCTGATCAGAGCATGGGGGGGGGGGGGCGGGGGATGAATGGGGAGGAAGAGAGAGGGAAGAGGGAGTGGAGCACATCCTGGCCCACCAAACCTGGAGGATGTTATCTCAGCTCCAAACGGCCAATGCACAGGGTGGACCATATGGCTGATCCCACTATGAGACATGACGTCCCGTGCTGACCCATGGGCTTACGGGGGACAACACTGGAGACTCAGTGTTGGGACTGGCCCAGTCTGACCCCACCACACCGAAGCAAAACACTAAAGGCATGCAGCAGAGCAACAGGGGGAGCAGAGCAGGGAGCTCCCAAGGGAGTGCAAAGGATAGACTCTGGGGCCAGAGCGTGGCATCCCATCGGATTCAACTGGAGGACATGCCTAGAGGTCAAAAAACAGACCTTGATCTATTTACAGGTTCTTTTTTAAATTTTCTTTTTAAAAATTAATTAATTTTTTTCTTGGTTATTGGTTTTCTTTGATGTTGTCATCGTGTTCTCTATTGTTGCTTTGTCTTGCTATGCCTTGTTTTTTGTGTGCATATTATTATCTCTGCAGGTCTATAAGATAGGTTGGATGAACAATCTAGAGGAGAACACAACAGGACCGATGGTTCAGGGGGGACGGGATAGGTGGAGGCTGGGGAAAGGAGGTGGTGTTGACCAGCCCAGGGATAAGGGGACAACAGGTGGTCCACGGTTAGGGGAAAGGAGATGTGAGAGGCTTGGTGGGGATTCAGCAAGGGCAATGTAACCGAGAGAAATTACTAAAACCCAAATAAAGGGTTAGCATGATGGTGGGGCAGGAGGAAAGTGAAAGGAGGCAGAAGAAAGAGCTAGGAGTCAAAGGGCAATTATGGAGACTTAAATACAGGCTTGTACATATGTAAATATGTCTACATAGGATGATGGGGAAATAGATCTACGTGCACATATTTATAGGTTTAGTATTAAGGCAGCAGATGGACATTGGACCTCCACTTAACTACTTCCTCAATGCAACACTTTGTTCTAGTAAATTGGCATTCCATGATGCTCACCTTCCCTACACAATTGCTGAAGACAAATGTGTGCATAAGCAAATGTGGTGAAGAAAGCTGATGGTGCCCGGCTATCAAAAGATGTAGTGTCTGGGGTCTTAAAGGCTTGCAGGTAAACAAGCGGTCATCTAGCTCAGAAGCAACAAAGCCCACATGGAAGCAGCATGCAGCCTCTGTGGCCATGAGGTGTAGAAGGGACCAGGTATCAGGCATCAAAGAACAAAAGAATCATATGAGGGGGAGTGCTCAGTGGAGACCCAAAGCCCATCTCTAGGCAACTGGACATCCCCTTACAGAAGGGTCTCGGGGAGGAGACAAGCCAGTCAGGGTACAGGGTAGCAATGGTGAAACATACAACTTTCTCTGGTTCTTGGATGCCTTCCCCCACACCCCACCCCCATGACCACTGTCCTGGTCCAAATTCTACCTTGCAAATCCGGCTGGACTGGAGGATGTACACTGGTACAGATAGGAACTGGAAACACAGGGAATCCAGGACAGATGATCCCTGCAGGACCATTGGTGAGAGTGGTGATACCGGGAGGGTGGAGGGAAGGTGGGGTGGAAAAGGGGAACTGATTACAAGGACCTACATATAATCTTCTCTCTGGGGGACAGACAACAGAAAGGTGGGTGAAGGGAGTTGTTGGATAGTGTAAGACATGACAAAATAATAATAATTTATAAATTATCAAGGATTAATAAGGGAAAGGCAGTGGGGAGGGAGGGGGAAAAGTGGGGCGTTGATATCAGGGGCTCAAGTAGAAAGCAAATGTTTTGAGAATGATGATGGCAGCAAATGTACAAATGTGCTTGACACAATGGATTGTGATGAGTTGTAGGAACCCCCAATAAAGTGATTAAAAAAAAAAGAGAGAGTCTGTGTTTATGATCTCATTATAGGCTGTTGCTGTTGTGGGCTGTCTAGCTGATTTTTGACTTACATAAACATGCAGAACCTAAACCTCTGTCATCAAGTCGATTCTGACGCATGGCTGCCCTACACAGAGTTTCTGCAGTCAGAAGTCTTTATGGGCGCAGATAGCTTCATCTTTCTACCATGACGCAGCTGGTATATTCGAACCACCAACCCTGCATGTGTAAACCCCCAACCAAACACCTTTCTATGAAGTCAATTTAGACTGCAGGCAAGCCTCTAGGGGAGAATATTCTGGGGCTGTAAATCTTTATAGAGGTCAAAAACCTCCTCTTTCATCTCATGGGTGCTTTCAAATTGCTGACTTTGTACTAAGCAGTCCAACTCTTAATCTATTGTGCCACCAGGCAAGGACACATTGTTATGTTCTTCATTTCAACTTTTCTATGGTATGCAAACAGAAATCCAGTCCATGGTCTTGGAAACTGAGTGTGAAGAAAAGGAAGAGAAACTTTCCGACTGCATGGAGTACATGGGGCTAGAGAAGCTTTCCAACTGCATGGAGTACATGGGGCTTAGAGAATAAAAAGAAACCTGCCAGAGTGTTTCTTCACCTTAGAGGATATTATGAAAAATGACTAGAGGTTTCCAGTATCTGAACTATTGTTATTATTATTATACACAAATATGTGATTCTAGAAGTGAACAACTTATTCATGGTGACCGAATGAATCAGGATACCCTTTTCAGCCATAAATTTTCTGTATTCAAAAATTTAGTTCACCAAAATTTGTATCTCCATTTATTTGAGTCCCCTGTAAGAATTTCAGATATGGAAGATATGAATGGTCAGACATGTCTGATGGAAATAGATAGAAGAGAAATTGAGTTTAAAATTTCAAAAACAAGATAAATAAAAAATACAGCAGAGATTGACATTTTAACCTCCAATCCAATGACTATGAGGGGAAATGAGAACGAGGAGAGACACCAATGCTGTTGTTGGAGGTGCCATCGGGTTCGCTAACAAACATCACTCAATGTGCAAGAGAACGAAGCCATGCCTGATCCTGTGACACCAGCACAAGTGCTGTTATACTTGAGACCACTGTGGCAGCCTCCACCTCATGGAGGGTCTTGTTGTTGTTGACTCGACTGTACCACGCATGGCTTCCCTTTCCACATACTGACCTGTCCTGATGACATGACCAAAGTATCTGAGATAAAGTCTCAGGCTCCTCACTTCTTTTTTTTCTTTCTTCTTTTTTAACATTTTATTAGGGGCTCACACAACTGTTATCCCAATCCATACACACATCAATTGTGTAAAGCGCATT
>NW_022103955.1:1603781-1662070 GCF_000313985.2 Echinops telfairi
GGCATCCACTTAGTATTTGGGGCTGGGACCAGCCCCCTAGACCTCTCCACTGATTCCCTACTCCGCGCCGGCATGTTGTCTTCACACCTTGGACAGGCTCCTCACTTCTAAGAAACATTATAGCTGTATTTCTCCCAAGAAAGTTATTCTGTTTTGGCAGTTATCGTATATTTAATATTCTTTGCCGACATTATAGTTCAAAGGGATCAATTAATCTTCAATTTTGCTTATTCATGATACAATTTTCACATACACAGGAGGTGACTGAAATGATCATGGGTTTAGTCAGGCACCCTTGAGTCCTCAAAGGGCTATCTTTGCTCCTGAATGCTTTAAGAAGGCCTTGGCAGCAGATTTGCTCAGTGCAATATGTCGTTTGATTTTGTGTGTGTGTGTTTCTTTCATGACCGTTGATTATGAATCCAAGTAAAATTAAATATTTGATAACTTTAATTATTTTTCTGCTGTTTATAGTCTTGCTGCTCACTAGCTCAGTTGTGAGGACTTTTTTTATTGTTTGTTTTCTTCATCCGAAGATGTAATCCATATTGAAAATTGTGGTCCTTCATCTTCATTAGTACATATTTCAAGTGTTCTTGGCTTTCAGCAAGCAAGGTTGTATTATCTGCAGATTTCAGGTTATTAAGGCTTCTTCTTCTAATCCAGATGTTGTGTACTTTTTTAAAAAAATGTGGAACTTTAACATTAAGTTATGAGAGACAGAACTGAGGCTTGTTAATGAGGTTTAATAAAATATGATGTGCAGGTTAAATAAATCAAACTCAAACCACATTCACTGTTACTGAGTTAATTTCAACTCATAGAGGCCCAACGGGACATAGTGGAACTGCCCCAGTCGATTTCCCCAGCTGGAAGCCTGTAGGGGAGGAGAAAGCACCCTTTTCCTTTCATGGAGTGGCTTGTGGGTTTAAGCTGACCTTGCAGGTAGCAGTCCGATTAGTAACCCATCATGCCACGCCACCAGGGCTCCTTAGGATAAACAAAGGCCCCTAAGCCTTTTCTCTTTTTTCACTCAAAGAAGTGAAGTTCCTCTATAGCTCAAGGAATAAAACAATAAGCTGCACATGAGATTGTAGGGGAGGAGAAAAATAAGGAGTCGGTCTCTAAGTCTTCAACCAGAAAAGTGTTGAGCAATTGGCTGAAATAGCAGATATCCAAGAAAATATCTCTAAGCATATATCTTCAGACACAAAAGCTTTCTTAAGTATTTTCCTGAAATTTGGGGTATGGTATATCTTGAAAGTTTCTAGCAAGCAAGTAGTAGAAAATTACAATTCTATCATATTTATTACTATGATTTTAAGATGTTTGACCTAACATCAACTCCTTTTGTTCATGTAAATAGTGTCTAATCACTTAAGCATTTAATCTGTACAAATTAACAATTCATGTATTACAATCTGAAAAGCCTGCCTATAATATGTAATTTTGCTCTCTTAAAGATATTTTGATTCAACACCATTGGCTAAATAGGATTACCTTGTGTACCAGGGAGTGATTTATAATGTTCTCTATTATAAAATGATAATGATGTCTCTAAAACGAACCAGAGACCTATATAAACAATAGCTTTATGAATGAACTTTGGACTTGCACTTAATTCTAGCCCTAATCTAAAAACAATTAGATCATTTAAAAAGAATAATTAGTTATGAAATGGCCATATTTGATATTCACCCTCATAAAAAGATCATTGAAAATATAGGTGCTGTAGCAAAGTGTGGTTAAGAAACTGGATGGGCCCTTATCAGATTGAATAGTGTCTAGCATCTTAAAGTCTTGTCTTAAAACAAGTAGACATCTAAGTAAAGCATCAACTAAGTCTATATGAAAGAAGCACACCAGCCTTTGTGATGCAAGGACTGTAAATTTAAAAATCTAAATTCAAAGGAGGGAATGGTATCAGAACTTTAATTATGAACACTTAGTTTGAAGAAGGGTATGGAAAACAGTGGTGTTCTTTGTTCTTTGCCATTGAGTTGGTTTTGAGTGACAGTGACCTTAGAATAGAACGAAACACTGCCTGGTCCCCCCATCCTCACAACTGTTCCTATGCTTGAGCCTGTTGCTGCAATCCATTATCTTGGTGTCAATCCATCACCTTGAGGGTCTTCTTCATTCTCACTGCCCCTCTACTTTATCAGGCACGATGTCCTTCTCTAGGGACTGGGCTTTCTTGACAACACATCCAAAGTATGTTAGACTAAGTCTTGCCATTCTTGCCTCTAAGGAGCACTCTGGCCATACTTCTTCCAAGACAGATCAATTTGTCCTTTTAGCAATCCATGGAACTTACAATACTCTTCTCCAGTACCACAATCGAAAAGCACCCATTCTTGTTTGCTCTTCTTTATTCACTGTCCAACTTACACATGAATATGAGGCAATGGAAAATACCATGGCTTGGGTCAGGCACACCTTAGTCCTCAAAGTAACATCCTTGTTTGTCAGTACTCTAAAGATGTCTTGTGCAGCTGATTTACCAAATGCAACTTGTCTTTGGATCTCCTGACTACTGCTTCCATGAGCACTGATTGTGGATTTGAGAGAAACAAAATTGTTTATCACTTCAACTTTTTCTCCATTTATCACAATGTTACTATTGTTCCAGTGGTGAGGATTTTGGTTTTCTTCATATTGGCTCATAATTTATACTGAAGGCTGCAATCCTTCATCTTCATCAGCAAGTACTTCAAGTCCTCCTCACTTTCAGCAAGCAAGGTTGTTTCATCTGCATATCACAGGTTGTTAACAAGCCTTCTTCCAATCTTGATGCCACATTCTTCACCATTAAGGTCTGGATCACCCTACTAGGCAAAGAATCACGGCCAGCTGAGGTGCTGGCCGAGGGCAAAGATAATACAGAATGGATAGTAGAAGAAGGTAGTTCCACCAATCAGTTCTGACCATGTGGTCAATTGCAAAAGTGAGGTTTGTGATTGTCGGTATTTCTTCTTTGAAAGTGCTCATTGAATATCTTTCCTTTGTTCATGTTTAATATACCAGATTCAGTGTGTTTTCATTTATATGTATGATACATGTTTGATGTTAGGTGTAATTCTGATTTCATCAATGCCTGGACATTATACATGGCTAAAGAATTGTGTACAAGTGCCAAGTTGGCAAGGGGTGGACTGTGATAGTTGGGTCTATTGTGCCAACTAGGATAATGGGAACATTGGGTGGAGTTTGGCCGGGTAGCAGCTTGATTGGCGGTCCACCAAAAAAAATAAAGATAGCCGGAATCCCATCTCCCTCTTGCTCCCTGGAGATTGGACCAGCATACTGCTGCTTTAGCTAGTTCTCTGCCTTAACCTAGGTGCTATACTACATGTGGGCCAAGCCAACCCATGGACTGTGTCACTACAGCTTGAGCCTCCTTTGAGACCTGTTTTGCCACACTGCTGGTGCATACGCTGAGGCTGGTGGATCCTGTCGCCATGCTTGAGTTCCAGACCATCAAGGCCTACCTTGAAAAACTCCGGACCTACTGACTATTGCTGACCCACCTTGCTGCCTGCTGCCTGCGGGCAGACTCTGCCTGCCTCGCCTGGTAGAAGACTGCAGTCTGCTTCCTTGACCTCCTACCGGCAGCCCATGTGATCGAAGGACTTCCAGTATATTATTTGTTCAACATGAGTTGAAGTGATCCCTCTGTGCTACTGTGTGGACTAATTAGCTGTTATTTTCCTTCTCACTGTATAAACCTATCCATATATATATAAAATCCTAACTGTTCTTGTTTTGCTTTCTAAAGAACCCTGCCTAACAATAATATAAGCCAGCTTTCCTCATGATTTGCTCAGGATACAGATTGAGTAAGTGTAGTAAGATGATACAACCCTGTCATACACCTTCCCTATTTTAAAACCATGCAGTATTCCCTCATTCTGTTTTCACAACTGCCTCTTTATTCATGTGCAAGTTCTGCATGAGCACAATGAAGTGCTCTGGAATTCTGATTCTTCACAATGTGTTATGAACCACACAGTTGAATTCCTTGGTATAGTCTGTAAAATACAAGTAAAGATATTTTGGTATTCTCTGTGTGGTAGTTACATAGTCTCTTGTCAACTGTGGATATTAATAATGAAGGGGTGGAGTTTAGCCTGTCAATCAGGTCAGAAGGTAACACCCAGCAGAAGGATTCTGGGAAATTCCTCTTTTTTTCTCCTGGGAAGTGGACTACAATCACTCTCTGCTCACATTCTTGTTAACAAGCGACATGGAGCTATGCTGATGGAAGCCAGAGTCCTAGAGCTGGAGAAACCACGTGGAGACCCACACCAGTACTGAGATGCTTCCACCACCACTAGATCCACAAGACTTTCCACCCACTGGCCTGTGATCTTCCTGCATTTGGCATCATTTCATGTGTTGTGTGAGTCTGAAGAGGAATTTATGGACTGGTACTGGACATATGGGCTAACAATGGACTTATGGGCTTGATCTGCACTTGCCTGGGATGTTTTCTTAATATATAATTACTCTTTGATATAAAGCTCTTTCTTATACATATGAGTTGGTATAATTCTTCAATTTTTTCATCACTAGCTTTTGTGGTTGGTGCATACATTTAGATAATTGTATTGATTGTATTTCTGTGAAGGTGGATAAATAAAATTCTATCACAAAGAATGTATTACTTTTTTTTAAACATTGCTTTTCAAGATTGATTTTGCAATGTCTTTTTTGATAATGAATGCAATGCCATTCCTCTTGATCATGATTTTCTAATTCCAATTGCCATTTTCAGCTCACGAATGCTCAGGATGTTGATCTTTATGCTTTCCGTTTCATTTTGCACTTTCAATATACTAGTCATCCTTCACATATTCCAAGTTTTCATCAATAGCAGGTTTTTGCAACCATTTCTCTTTAGCTTGAGTCCTGCTCCATCAACAAATGAAGATCCTGAAGGCTCCACTCCCACAGGCATTCTAGGACTACGGGCAACATGGTTGACGCCACTCTGAGAAATCAGGTCCTCCTCTGTCACATTCAAGTTTCCACCGATAAAAAGGGCCTATCTTCTGGCACCATCCCCAACAATGTTCTGCTTCCATTCATTAGACCCTCAGTATCTGATAATGTTTTCATTGGCTCCCTCCTCAAAGTGGGGAGCAGTCTTTTCTTTGTTGTCTGTTCTTAGTCTGAGAGTTCCACTGATACCTGTTCACTTTGGGTGGCCCCACTGGCATTTGACATACCAGTGACATAGCCTCCAGCACCACAGGAACACACAGTCACTACAGTATGGTGAATGGACAGACAAGTGGTAGAAGGACAAAATTCATTTGCAGGATATCCCCACATGGATTAAGCCTCACATGAATCCCCTCTGACTATAGTTCAGGGATTGGAATAGCCTTTCTATCAGATGCAGAGCAATTAAGACAGATGGGATTAAGTTAAAATCTAAATCTTATCATTTGATTTCCTTTTAGAGCCATTTTAAAGGATTTTTTAGCTTTTAGTGTTTTCTGCTTTCTTTTTTGATTGAGGATTTTTCTCTATTTTGTCACTATTGTGAGTTATTCTTTTTTCTTCCTATTTTTGTTTTGTATGATTTTCTGTACATAGAATACATGATAAATCTATAGATGCAATAATTAGAATAATAATTACCTAGGGGACAGGCAAGGAAGGTTGTGGTGCTATGGGGAGCTAACAACAATGAGTATGAGAAAGAAGAAAATGTTCCAAAATGATTGCATAAATCTTAATATGGTCAAATTATTAAAATGCATATGTGAATCACATGCCAGTAAAACTATTAAAACGTGTTTATGGAACGGATGGTCCTTTTCTATGGTAACTTGCCTCATTTCATTGTATAAAGATTAGGTTTAACAGAGGGCACTTTTCCTCCTGCTTCTAAATCTTGTTTCTCAGCCATTAATTCGTCTACTACATGATTTTCCAGAAACCCAGTTCTAGAGGCAGGGAGGATACTTTCAAAGAGCACATAGCTTGAACTAAGGAGAAATGGATTTAATTAATTAACAAAAATGTTCTAAATTTCAGAAGAGAAACACAAATCACCCCAAACAGCAATTCCAGTCTACATGAAGAGTTCAAAGGCATTTTCAGTGAGATGGCAGACTAGACTGACATGCCTCCCAGACCCTCTACAACAGAGTTATGAAAAACCAAATGAAATAGTATAGATGATCATGTGGCACATAAACTTCAAAATAAAAACAAGAATTAACTACTGACTAGAAGAAATGGAAAAACAAAAAGGCCCGGCGAATATCAAGACAAATGGAATGGTGAACTGTTCACCAGCCTGACAGACCCTAGACATTTTGAATTTCTACAAGCAGTTTCCCAACAGTGGTAGCAACTTGATAATATTCTACACCAGTGTTCACACTGGTAGCAGGTAGTAAACAGAAAGCAGTGGTTCCCACATTGTCCAGCCACATCTGCACCTCCTACACTACCCCCACCACTCCCACTCCCTGCTCCTGTACAACTTGTTCACTGATAGATGTTGGCCAATAGCAGAACATGCATAGAATATTTCTCTCTCTCTCACACACACACACACACACACACACACACACACACACACACACACATCCATCCTCTATTCTACCCAGCATGAGACAGTGCTAAGTGCCTTAGTCCTCCCAAGCTAGTGAGCCAAGTAGCACACATGCCTCTTACACTTGGATATATAGATAAGATAAAGGGGAAAAAAGGAAACGACAGCAGCAACAACTTGGAAAACACACACTAATTAAGTACACTATCCCAATACTATTTCTGGGTCAACAGACAACCTAAGTTCACAAAAAAGTACACGAAAGAGCAGCTCAAACCCCCCCCCCCCCAAAAAAAAAACACCAAAAAACCAAACCAAAACATATAGCCAGAAACTTTCCTGAGGAAGAAATTGCATTGGAACTCTGAGCTAAATAATTCAACAAAGTGATGGAAGGATTAAGGACAAAACATAAAATCAAGGAAAACCTACACTATTCAGAAAAACAATGCAAGAACTGACAGAGTAAATGAAAAATTAGATACCATACAAAGTATTGAATAGAAATACAGACGAGGAGTATTAAGATTTCAGTAATAGATAGCACATTGAAAGGACAAAAGCGTATAACTGAATCAATGGACAATCAAATTAGAAGGATCAAAGTCAAATCTTTCAATATTAATCTGCTACAGATATAATCAGAAACAAAAAGCTGACAGAAAGAAAAAAGTAAAAAAACAAACTCAGCAAGCCTAAAAATTATGTGATACCATCACAGTAATAACTTACACATAATCAGAATTCCAGAAAGTGAGGAAGGAAAAAAAAACACCTGAGAAAATTGTGGGTATATCATGAAATCTTGTTTTGTTGGTTTTGACTTTGTTGTTTTCTTTGGCTTTGCCAGGTTTTCGTACTTGTTAATGTATCTGCATGTCTAATTCGGAGATGAACAGAACAGGACCAAAGTTTCCTGGGGGGATATGGGAGAAGGGGAGGTGGGAGAAAGGGAGGGTGGGGAGGGGTAACCAATCCTGGGACAAGGGACAAGTGAACTATAGTCAATGAAAGGAAGGTTGTATGACGCCTAGTGGGGCTTAATCAAGGGCAATGCAGCAGCGAGGAATTACTAATCCCAAATGAAGGCCAAACATGATGGTGGGAAAAGAGGAAAGTAAAAGGAAATAGAGGAAAGAACCAGGAGGCATAGGACATTTATAGAGGCCTAAATACAGGCATGTACATATATAAATATATATATAATGAGAGGGGAATAGAATTATGTACTCATATCTCTATGTTAAGAATTAAGGTTGCAGATGGATATTGGGCCTTGACTCAAGTATTCCCTTAACACAAGAACACCTTGTTCTATCAATCTGGCCATCTGTGATGCTCACATTGCTGACATGATCGCTGAAGACCAAATGGGTGCATGGGTAAATGTGGTGATTTCTCGGCTATCAAAAGATATAGAGTCTGGGGTCTGAAAGGCTTGAAGATAAACAAGTAGCCATCTAGCTCAGAAGCAAAAAAGTCCACATGGAAGAAGCACACCAGCCTGTGTGAGAGGTGTCGATGGGATCAGTCATCATCAGGCATCTAAGACCCAGAACAAAACTAAACCCAAGGTGGATTGTGGGGGTGAAGGGGGGGAGCATGAAGTGGAGACCCAATGCCCATCTGTAGACCCTTGGACATCCCCTCACAGACGGGTCACAAGGAAGAGATGAGTCAGTTAGGGTGCAGTATAGCACCAATAAAACACACAACTTTCCTCTATTTCTTTGGTGCTTCCTTCACCCTACTATCATGACCTCAATTCTGCTTACAAATTGAATTAGACCAGAGCATACACACTACAGATAAGAGCCAGCAACACAGGGAATCCAGATTAGATAAACCCCTCAGGGCCAATAATGAGAGTAGAGATACCAGTAGGATTAGGGGAGGGGAGGGGGAGAAAAGGGAAATCAATCACAAGGATCAATCTAGAACCCCCTCCCCGGGGGACAAATAACAGAAAAGTGGGTGAGGGGTAGTGGAGGATGGTGTAAGATATGAAAATAATAATCTACAACTTACTAAGGGTTCGTGAGGGAGGGTGGGAGGGGGTGGGAGAGGGTTAGAAATAGGTAGCTGATATCAGGGGCTCAAGTGGGAAGAGAATGCTTTGAAAATGATATGTCTTGTTTTTGTGAATGTTAGTATATCCGCAGGTCTGTCTAAATAAGATAGGCTGGATGAACAATGTGGAGGAGAAAACAACGGGACTGATAGTTCCGGGAGGACATGGGAAAGGAGGAGGTGGGGGGAAAGGAAGTGGTGTTAATCAACCTAGGGACAAGGTAACAAGTGATTCAAATTGGTGAGGTGGGTGTGGGAGGCCTGGTAGGGCATGATCAAGGGTAATGTAACAAAGAGGAATTGCTGAACCCCTGGTGGGGACTGAGCATGATAGTGGGACAGGAGGAAAGTCAAGGGAAATAGAGGAAAGAGCTGGGAGGCAAAGGGCATTTATAGAGGTCTAGATAAAGACATGTACATATGCAAATATATTTATATGAGGATGGGGAAATAGATCTATGAGCCTACATTTATAGCTTTAGTATTAAGGTAGCAGAAGGACATTGGGCCTCCACTCAAGTACTCCCTCAACACAAGAATACTTTCTTCTAGTAAATTGGCATTCTATGATGCTCACCTTCCTGACCTAACCGCTGAAGACAAAGCGGGTGAATAAGCAAATGTGGTGAAGAAAGCTGATGGTGCCTGGCTATCAAAAGATATAGCGTCTGGGGTCTTAAAAGCTTGAAGATAAACAATCAGCCATCTAGCTCAGAAGCAACAAAGCCCACATGGAACAACATATCAACCTGTGTGATCACGGGGTGTCGAAGGGATCACTGAAGACAAATGGGTGCATAAGCAAATGTGGCGAAGAAAGCTGATGGTGCCCGGCTATCAAAAAGTATAGCGTCTGGGGTCTTAAAGGCTTGAAGGTAAACAAGCGGCCATCTAGCTCAGAAGCAAAAGCCCACATGGAAGAAGCACCCCAGCCTGTGCCATCACGAGGTGTCGAAGGGATCAGGTATCAGGAATCATCAGAACAAAAAATCTTACCATAGTGAATGAGGGGGCGGAGTTTAGAGTGGAGACCCAAAGCCCATTTGTAGGTCACTGGACATTCCCTTATAGAAGGGTCACGGGGAGGAGAAGAGCCAGTCAGGGCGCGACAGAGAAATGATGAAAAATACAACTTTCATCGAGTTTCCTCTGCCACCACCCCCCCCACCCCCACCCCTGCTATCATGATCCAAATTGTACCTTGCAAGTCTGGCTAGACCAGAGGATGCACACTGGTACAGATAAGAACTGGAAACAGGGAATCCAGGGTGGATGATCCCTTCAGGACCAGTAGTGTGAGTGGCGATCTTGGGAGGGTAGAGGAAAGTGAGTTGGAATGAGGGAAAAGATTACAAGGATCTATATGTGACCTCCTCCCTGGGGGACGGACAACAGAAAAGTGGGTGAAGGGAGACGTTGGACAGGGCAAGATATGACAAAATAATAAGTTATAAATTATCAAGAGCTCAGGAGGGAGGGGGAAAAGGGGAGGGAGAGGGAAAATGAGGACCTGATGTCGGGGGCTTAAGTGGAGAGCAAATGTTTTGATAATGATGAGGGCAATGAATGTACAAATGTGCTTTACACAATTGATGTATGTATGAATTGTGATAAGAGTCATATGAGTCCCTAATAAAACGATTAAAAAAAAGAAAATGATGATGGCGGCATATGTGCTTGACACACTGGATGAATGTATGGATTGTGATTAGAGATGTACGAGCCCCCAGTAAAATTTTTTATTAAAATTTTTTTAAACATTAAAAAATGTTTAGACAGAATGTTCATGAACAGAAGAAATAATAAATTGTAGTATATTTAATAAGTGGGATACCATACTAACATTAAAGTAAATAAGGATAAAAAAAGAAAAAAAGAAAATATGCATTCAAGGAACAGAATGAATCCCAAACAGAACAGATTCCAAAGAAAATCACCAAGACAAACTTTGAAAAGTCTAAGGCAAAGAAAGAATCCTGAAAACAGCTCAGGAAAATGAAGTTACCTTCAAAGGAGAACCAATGAGCTCTGGTTTCTTGGCAGAAACCATGTTGACAAGAAGGTAATAGGATGGCATATTTAAACTCTATTATATTTGAGGGAAATTATTTTGGATATGTAATTCTTAGTTGCCTTTTTAATTTATTCTAATAGTGAATTTAGATCATTTCTAAATAAATGGAAATTAAAAATTGTAAACACCCAAGCCAACCTTAGAATAAATACTACAGGAAGTTGTTCAGACAGGGAACAAATGATGGCAAAAAATTATCTGAGATCAACACATCTGAAACCATCAGCGAGAAACCCACCCATACTAAGTAAACTGAACACAGGGAGCCGGAGGTTTTGATTTGTCAATGAAGACAACTCCAAAGCAAAACGGGGGAATATGCACTATAGTTACAGACCTTCTGAATGGAGAGGAAGTCAAGACAATTTCAAAATAGAAAGGACTGTCCTAAACTTGAGAAGAAAATGATTAAGTACAGTGTAACCTCAAATATATCACCCAGACAATAGGCATAGGCAATGTTTATTACTGGGGGGTCCTGGAAGCAGCAACTTCTCCCTTGCTTACTGTAGGAGTGAATATCTGACTCATTTTCTCTCTTCTTGTCACTCCACCTTATATCATAGGTTCCCAAACTTGTTTGGCCTACTGCACCCTGTTCAGAAAAAAGAAATTCTCAGGGCCTCCCTGTCAATTGATATATATCTTTTTACTATAGCCCATCATGCAAGATAAAGTCTAGGCATCTGCTTTTACGGCCCTGCGCCACCCTGGATCGCATCATTCCAGCACTCTTCAGGGCTGGTATCACCAACCGTGGGAAAAAAGGGCGACAGATCTTATTCAGTCAAGAGAAAGATGAGGCTGTCTGCTCATGTAAAGATTTATAGTCTAGGAAGCCCTTTATAGGATTGCTATTTTTAATTGAGTACAAGATCCTAAGTTTCCCTGAATGGCTTCATTCTCTCCGTCTACACTAGGACCTCAGAGTGAAAGCCACGGCCACATTCCCTCTAGCATAGTGCAATACCATCGCAACTATCTTTACCCCCAAATATCCACACAACAGATAGAATTAGCTCTTAAGAATGTAAAGCATTTCGGATCACTCTTTGCTTAAAGTACCTTAGTGGTTTCTACATATAGCACTTAGAATTAAATCTTTATTCTTTACTGTGGCTTAGGAAATCTATAACATAGTTCTGGCCTACCTTTTCAATTTCATTTCTTTCTTTTATTTTACTTTTCCAAAACATTTTTTGGGGGAGTTAATAGAGTTAATATCATTCCATAGTTGAATCACATCAAGAAGTATTGTACAATTGCTACCAGTTGCAAAATATTCTGTTCTTTCCTGAACTCCTTAACATCAGCTCCCTTTTATGCCCCAACCTCTGGACCCCTGGAAACCTTTACTCTACTTGCTGTCCCTATAGGTCCATCAATCCTTCATTTCTGATCATTCATCTCCTTATTTACTATGTTCAAGATACATTGAATTTTTCTTCCTTATGCACAATATGCTTATTGATTCTGAATCTTTGTTTTAGATGTACTCGGATCTTGCTTAAGAAGCTATTTCTCAATGAGCCCTTTGCTGCTATACTCAATCATGAAAACACCAGCCATTCTCTATCATACCATCTCATCAAAAATTTCTGCCAATTACATACTACTATCTTTCCCCCCCCCCTCAATCATTTTATTGGGGACTAATACAACTCTTATCACAATCCATACATCCATCGTGTCAAGCGCATTTGTACATTTGTTGCCATCATCGTTCTCAAAACATTTGCTTTCTACTTGAACCCTTGGTATCAGCTCATTTTTCCCCTCCCTCATGAACCCTTGATAATTTATAAATTATTATTATTTTGTCATATCTTACACTGTCCAATGTCTCCCTTCACCCACTTTTCTGTTGTCCATGCCCCAGAAAGGAGGTTATATGTAGATCCTTGTAATCGGTTCCCCCTTACCACCCCACCTTCCCTCCACCCTCTAAGTATCACCACTCTCACCACTTGTCTTGAAGGGATCATCCGCCCTGTATTCCCTGTGTTTCAGTTCCTATCTGTACCAGTGTACATTCTCTGGTCTAGCCAGATTTGTAAGGTAGAATTGGGATCATGATAGTGGGAGGGAAAGGAAGCATTTAGGAACTAAAGGAAAGTTATATGTTTCATCGTTACTACACTGCACCCTGACTGGCTTGTCCCCTCCCTGTGAACCTTCTGTAAGGGGATGTCCAGATGCATGGGTCTTAGGTCCCCAATATGCACTCTCCCTTATTCACGATGATTTGATTTTTTTGTTCTTTGATGCCTGATACCTGATTCCTTTAACATCTCATGATCACACAGGCTTGTGTGTTTCTTCCATGTGGGCTTTGTTGCTTCTGAGCTAGATGGCTGCTTGTTTACCTTCTAGCCTTTAAGACTCCAGAGGCTTTATCTTTTGATAGCCGGGCACCATCAGCTTTCTTCACCACCTTTGCTTATGCACCCATTTGTTTTCAGCAGTCGTGTCAGGAAGGTGAGCATCATGGACTGCCAGTTTAATAGAACAAAGTATTCTTGCATTGAGGGAGTACTTGAGTGGAGGCCTAATGTCCATCTGCTACCTTACTACTAAACCTATAAATATATGTACCTTGATCTATTTCCCCATCCTCATATATAAATATATTTACATATGAACATGCCTTTATTTAGGCCTCTATAAATGCCCTTTGCCTCCTACTTCTTTCCTCTATTTCCTTTTACTTTACTCTTGTCCCACTATCATGATCAGCCTTCATTTGGGTTTCAGTAATTCCTCTTGGTTATATTATCCTTGATCAAGCCCTACCAGGCCTCCTATACCCTCCTCACCACCGATTTTGAATCACTTGTTGTTCCCTTGTCCCTGGGTTTGTCAACATCCCTTCCCTCCCCCTCACCTCCTCCTCTCCCATAACAGACTCATGGACCTTGAGAATCATACTACTATCTTATATTTCTTTTCTACTTTTATTTGCTTGTAAATTGTCTTCTCTCTTAGAATGCAGGATTATCTACCTTTCTTACCCCTATAGTCACAGCCCCTACACCAGTGCAGTCATTAGTTGAATGAGCGGATGAGAAAGATACCATTCTGATAATCTCTTTCTGTGTCTGCTCACTTTTGTTCATCATATTTTTACCACTATCTTAGTGATAGATTCTTTGCAATATGTGTTGCCATCATGACAGTTTTGGAGAATGCTCAAAGAAAGCAGTTGCTCTCACTCCCATCCCTCACCCCATTTTTCTGCCCTAGGGAGGTGCGTTTAGCCCTCTCTTCCAATAATACTTCTCTGGTCCATAGGGTTGTAATAAGAATTTCTTTAGGTTTCTAATTAGTCAAGAGTAGTGCTGATGCTGACTGAGTAGAGCAGTGCATAGTCATCTTGGGTCTGAGCTTTCCAAGCACTGGAATCAGCATGCTGTAGGTCCCGGATGGCTCACTTATACTTTGATTACATTCTGTAGCCTGAGTTTTATGATGCTGATGCCTTATCAGATCCATTACTGCCTAAACATTTAAGAAAGTTTTATATGTAAAAATTACCCTCATAAATATGTTTAGCATAAGAAACCTGTTATCTTTGGATTAAAATTGTATAACCAAATATAGCTTTTAAACCTCATGATTAAATGTCCACGATTCAGAGCCAAAAGGATAGGACACTAAGTTATAGTAAGCTCCACCATATCACCTATAATATTTGATGTGACATTTGCTGGGAATCCAAATTAAACATATTGGATCCTGAGTATTATATTTTCAAATTGATCTTGTGAATATGGTAAACAGATTAGCATGAAGGCCCTGATCTCATAGTGGCTAAAAACACAGTCAGGGGACCAGAAGGAAGTTGGGATGAAGGTGGTTGGGTGGTAGAGGAAGAAGGAAAGCAATGCATTTTTGTTTTGTTTGTATAAGCTTTCCAGTTATCAAACTAGAAAGCTACATATTATTGAGAAAAGTAGATATCAAATTGGGTATTAAGAAAAGTAATAGTCACTACCAGGAGTCCTGGTGGCATAGTGGTTACACAATGGGCTACTAACTGCAAGGTCAGCAGTTCAAAAGCACAGCCACTCCCAGGGAGAAAGATGGGCCTTCTACTCCTATATACTGTTGTACTCTCAGAAACCCACAAAGGCAGCAGTTCATAGCGCCACCACAAGTCTGCATCATTTCCATAAGTAATCCAGGACAGTGGAGAAGGAAATGTCTGTTATTCATAAAAGTATTGACTGTAGATTCTACTATTTCATTGTCATCTTTGGGATTCCTATCTGCATAAATGTCTTTCCTTATACATCCCCATTCTTATCTTGCACATCGGCCAATTTTCCATTCATTCTTGAAGACCTTCTCAAACTTTTCCTGTTCCTCTTCCCCTAGCTTAGATGACCACACCCTCCTCTGGGCTTCCATGGTTTCTTGCGCTCTTCTTTTTCAGTCTTGACTACTTGTTTCCCTTCACACCCACATCACCAAGTTCAAGACTGTATAAGTTCAAAAAAGAATTCACACTTCCTGTCAACATACTATGATTTCCTGGACCATTGCATTTCCTTGTTTTGTTTTGTTGCTACACAATGACTGCATGTTATTTTCTTGAAAACTGTTCAATACCGCATATCCATTCTCAGCTGAAGACTTTGCTTCCTATCTCACTGAGGAACCTGAAGCAACATGTTTTCTACTACTTCCCCTCCACAAGCTCTGCTTCTGATCCATTACTGGTTCAAATGACTGTGCTCCATGTTGCTCCCCTTCGTTTCTATTACTTAAGGAGAAGTCTGAAAAGCTCCCTTCTATTTGCTGCCCCATCACCGTCCTTTGGTTACTCATCTCATCTTCATTCTGTATTGCCCTCCAGCTCGTGTCCCATTTCTCTGCTTCTTTTTTATAGAAACCTCCTCCCAAGAGCTGCATAGACTTACTGTTTCTAATTCCCCTACAGTTTCCTCTTGGGCCCATTTCAGTCAAAAATTTGCCCTACCAGAAACTATTACTCAGGATTTCTGATGAGCTCCCTGTTGCTAAATTCAATGATCATTTTGCAGTCCCCATCTTACACAAACTCTTTTTAACACTTCGTTTATTCAATTGAGAATGAGTCTCTGGTTTCCTCTTACATCACTAGCAAGGTCAAAGTTTGCTTTGTTTGTTTCTCCTAATATCTCAAACCTGTTTACACTATATTTATAAAGGGATCAATTTACAAACATCCATAGTTTATATCTCTAGCCTAGATCTCCTTCCTAAACTCCAGAATTTCATATTCAACTATCAAATCAACCTTTCTACTTAGGTATCTAATAGACTTTAAAACTTCAGTAATGTCTCAAAAAAAATCCCTAAATTTAAACTCTCTTCTCCATTCAGACTTCCTTTCTTCATACTTTTTTACTTCTCCGAAAATGGCCAGTCCATTTTTCCATTTGTTCTGGCTAAAAATCTTGGTGACAACTTTGATTACTTTCTGTCAGCCTCCATTTGACTGTATCAGAAAATTCTGTTTGTTCTAACTTCAAATATTAGAACATGAATTTTAAACACCCAGTGTTCAGAAGGCTATGGATGATAGTGGAAGCCTAAAATCCATTTTGAGGATTCCCATATAGATTAAGTCTCCAGTGAATCCTCTCTGACCTTCGTCCAGTGGCGTGAACAGCCTTGCTATCAGACAGAAAGCATTGTAAAGTCGATTATGGCAGATGTAGTTAGCCTAAAATATACCGTATATACTCATGTATAAGCTGAGTTTTTCAGCACATTTTTTAATGCAGTTTTTGTGGTAAAATTAGGTGCCTCTGCTGATATTCAGGTCACCTTATACTCGAGTATATATGGTAATTTCCTGTCATTTGGTCTCTTTTGACTCATTTTAAAGTGGTTTCAGTTTTTAATGTTTTGTGCTTTTTCTTTGATTTTGGTTTTTCTATGTTTTCGTCTCGTCAGTCGCTGTTGTTGGGATTTTGCTTGTTTGTTTATATGATTTTTATTCATTATGTTTTGTGTTATACGGTGTTCTGTGTATGAAATCCATGATAGGTAGAGCTATAGAGACAGTAACTGGATAGGGGTATGGGTGGTGGGGTGGGTGCTATGATAGGGGAAATGAGGAGTTCACAACATAAGTCTGAAAACAAAATGTTCTGAAATTGACTGTGGTGATGAATGTACAACTCTTTTAAATATTATTGAATGACTAATTGTATGGTATGTGAAGTATATGTCAGTTAAACTATTTAAAATTTTTTGAAATCTGCTCATTTCACTTGCCTCTACTGCTATCACTCTGGTCTAACTAACATACATTCTTGCTTAAATTATGGTAATTTCTTTTTTACTGATTTATTAGGTCCTCCCTTTTGCCTCTATGTGGTCTAATTTTAGCATAGCAGTTAAAATGATTCTTATAAAAGATATTGGAGATCAGTATAGAAAACATATCTATTTTTAAAAAAGTGATGAGACAAGATGCTCTTTTCTCAACACCTTCCAAGGGGTTTCGAAGAGCCAAGTACGTATACAAGCTGCTGTTGTTAGCTGCCCTCAAGTTGGTTCCAGTGCACAGAAACCGTGTGGACAACACAGCAAACTTCGCCTGCTGGTGCATACCTCCTGTCATTGTTATATTTGAGCCCTTTCTTGCAGTCACGGCTGAGCCATCTCATTTAGAGCCTCCCTCTTCTTCGATGCCCCTCTGCTTTACAGGCATGATGTCTTTTTCCAGGGTCTGGTCTCTCCTGATTACATGGCCAAAATATATGGGATGAAGTTTTGTCATAATTGCTTTTAAGGAGCATTTTGACTGTGCTTCTTCTAAGACAGATTTGTTTTTTCTACCAGAAGTTCAAAGTACTTTCAATATTCTAGGGCAACACAAAAATTTTAATGCACTTATTCCTCTGCAGTCTCTTTTATTCATTGTCCAACTTTCACATGCATCTGAAGTGAATGATAAAACCATGGCTTGGGTCTTCAGAGTGACAGTCTTGCTCTTCAACATGTTAAGATGTCCTTATGCAGCAGATTTGCCAAATGCAACACATCATTTGATCCCTTGACTGCTGCTTCCATGAGCACTGATTGTGGAGCCGAGCAAGATGGAATCTGAACAATGTCCATTTGTCCCCTGAATTGTACTCTACATTGGAGGCTGCAGTCTTTGGTTTTCAGCAGCAAGTTCTTCAAGTCCTCAAGAGTCTCAGCAAGGAAAATTGTGTCACCTGCACACCACAGGTTGTTAGGTCGCTAACACGTCACTTGCTCCATTCCTGATGATGCGCTCTTTTTGTATAGTCCACCTTCTCTGATTATTTACTTGGCATAAAGATTGAATATTTACAGTGAAAAATACAACCCTGCCATACACCTTTCCCGTTTTTAAACTATGCAGTACTCCCGTCTTCTGTTTTAACCACTGCCTCTTGGTATATGTATAGGTTTTGCATAAGCATGATGAATTGCCTGGTATTCCCATTCTTATCAATACTATATACAGTTTGTTATTCTCTAAGCAGTAGAATGCATTTACAGTCAACAAAATGGAAGTAAACGTCTTTCTGATATTTCCTTCCTTTAGTCAAGCTACAGCTGATGTCAGAAATGATATCCCTTACTCAACCTACGCTTTTATTTTCTTAACAGCTTTATTGGCATAAAGCTCACATATCATACAGCTCAAAAGTTCAGTCACATCAAGTAAAACTGTACTAGTGTCACGATCAGTTTTAGAACATTTTCTTCATTCTTGTTCTTATTGCTATTAGCTACCCATTTCCTTCCAACCTCCCCTGACATACCCCCATGGAAACCATTAATCCAGTTACTCTCTCTATAGATTTACCTATTGTGGATTTTATATACACACCAAAAAAACATTAAAAAACTAACAAACAAAAGTTAACATGAATAACAAAGTAAAACAAACCTCAGGCCTCTGGTGAATCCCCTATGACCATGGACCAGGGATGGGAAGTCTTGTTAACATGCAGAATGCATTGAAATTGGATTGTTGCAGATGCAGCTGGGTTAAAATTTTGCACCCTTGCATTTGATCTCCCTTATGATCCATTTCAATTTGTTCTACTTTTAATATTTTCAACTACTCTCTTGAATCCAGCATGAAATTCTTGCATTTCACTTTCAATGTACTGCTGTAACCATGCTAAAATGATCTTCTGCAAAAACTTACTTGCAAATGATATTATTAATGATATTGTTTGATAATTTCTACATTCTGTTGGGTCACCATTCTATGGAATGAGTATGAATATGGATCTTTCCTTGTTGTTGGCCAGGTAATTGTCTTCTGAATTCCTTGGCATCGGTGAGTGCTTCCATTGCTTCATCTGCTTGTTGAAACATTTAAAGTGGCATCCCAGTAATACTTGGAGCCTTGTTTTCCACGGATGTCTTTAACGGAATTTTGATGTCTTCCTTCAATACCTCAGTTTTGTTCATATGCTACCTGTTGAAATGGTTGTGTGTTAACCAGTCATTTGATACAGTGATTCTGTGTATTCATTCCATCTTCTTTTGATGCTTCTTATATGGTTCTATGTTTTGGTCATAGAATCCTTCAATATTTCAGCTTGAGGCTTGACTTTTTTCTTCACTTCTTACAACTTGAGATATGGGGAGCATGTTCTTCCTTTTTGTCTTTCTAACTCCAGATCTTTGCACATTGCATGATAATATTCGACTTCGACATCTCGAGCTGCTCTCTAACATTTTCTGTCCGGCTCTTTTACTTAATTTCTCCCATGTGTTTTAGCTTCTCTACAATCAAGAGCAAGTTTCAGAGTCTCTTCTGGCATCCGCTTTGGTCGTTCTTTCCTTCTGTCTTCTTAATCGTTGTTTGCTCTCTTCATGTATGGTGTTTTCAATGTCATCCTACAGTTTTACAAGCTTCTGTCATTAGTGTTCAGTGTGTCTAATCTGCTCCTGAAATGTTCTCTAAATTCAGATAGTTTATACACAACGATTTATCTTGGCTCTGGTGGACTTGTTTCAGTTTTCTTTAGGTTCAACTTAAACTCACTAATGAGTGATTAATGGTCTGTTCCACAGTCAATCCCTAGTCTTGATTTGGCTGATGATTTTTTTCTCCATGATCTCTTCCCATAGATATATTCAATGTGATTCCTACGCATTTCATTCAGTTTAGTCCATGCATATAGTTGCCCTGTTGGTTTTTGAGAAAGATATTTGCAATGAAGAAGTCATTGGTCTTTCACCATTCCTCCATGTGATATTCAGCTTTGTTTCTATCACCAAAGTCATGGAAGTTACTACACTCCCAAGTTATTTTACTCACTTTCTGCCCTTACCTCCTAACACGCTCCCCCTCGCTTGTTCTATTCTATCCACACTGGCCTCCTAGCTGTTGCTTCCTTTACCTGGAAGCTCCTCCCCACCTACCCGAGTTCTTTCGTTGTTTCCCTATTTGTAAATGTAACTCTTTCTTCCCCACCTTTCGCTTTTGCCATTCATCTGCTCCATATGTATCTCCCTAGTTTCATCTTCCTCTGCAGTATGTGCCTTTTTTTCTTTACTTCTGTATTTTCCAGTAGAAAGTAAATTTTACTAGTAGTTTTGTTAATTTTATTCTCCAGAGATTAGCGCATTGACTGACCTTCAAATGCCACTCATTTGATATCTGTTAAATGAATGAAGAAATACATACTGAGCTTCTACATACACACGAGCCTCTTAGTGTGATCTGTGCAACTGCACATGCACATGCACAGGGATGAGGAGCCACACTCAGGGCAACACAGAGTTCCTGACCAGCACTAGAGTTTCAATGGAGCTTGGCCTGTGGTCATTGCTCTGCAACAGTACCCATCACACGCTATTCTGCCAGGCTATAAACTTTTGCTCATTTCCTCTTAACTTGGCTCTTCCTGTTTTGCATCCCAACTAGTTGATCTGATTCATAGCAACCCTATATTTCTTCACATTGCCAAGCACTTTTTATTTGGAAACTTCATTTCATTAACTAACTGGTCCAAGGATAGCACTGACATTTATTTCTTTGCAAAGTCTTCTCTTTGGAACTCTACCCTCTTTACCCTGTCTTATTTATTCCAGCTCAATAAATTACTAAAATAAATGAAAGCTTAACATATATTTTCTGAAAACAGTTCAGCTGCATTGTATAAAATCTAGAAAATAGAGCAAGGATCAAAAACAAAAATAAGAAAACAGGAAAACTGTCCATAATTTTACTATTCAGAATAAGAATCACAGGATATCTTTATCCAGTCCTTTTAAAACATTTATTTAAAGTAAAATTTGGATTTACTGTGTCATACTTATGCATTACTTTTATCACTTATTTTTATGATTTCCTTGTTTCATTCACATTTGCCTGCGAACATATGTTTTTCTTGGCTAAACAATATTTCATTATGATTGTGCCCCATGTCACTGGTGCTAAAATTTTCGATAAATTCCAAACTTTTCTCTTCCATATACGTGCACAGTCCTGTGATGACCATCTACCTACAAATCTTCATGATAGCAGACAATTGCCTTAGTAGAAATCCTTGGTGGTACCGGATTATTTGGTGGATTGTGATAAGAATTGTACAAGTCCCCAATCAAATGATTAATAATAAAAAAATACCGATATAAACTCTAAATTATCACTTATAAAAGATTGTAACAATTTCGACATTCAATGGTAGATGGATAAGAAAGCCCTCTAGTACTCTCATTAGACTTGAAAAATCAATGCCTATTTTTTTTGATAACTGAAATGTATTTTACTTCTTATATTTCCATTTCATCATCTTTTAATGGAATTTAAGAGGCTCTGTACAGCGGTTCTCAACCTTTGGGTCGTGACACCTTTGGGTCGCCTTTCACACCTTTCACAGGGGTCGCCCAATTCATAACAGTAGCAAAATTACAGTTATGAAGTAGCAATGAAAATAATTTTATGGTTAAGGAGTCATCACAACATGAGGAACTGTATTAAAAGGTTGCAGCATTAGGAAAGTTGAGAACCACTACTCTAGTACTTTTTAAAAGGAGCCCTGGTTATGTAGTGGTTATGCATTGAGCTGCTAAGTGCAAGGTCATTGGTTAAAAACCAACAACAGTTCCACAGAAAAATCATGGAACTTTCTACTCTTGTAAAGATTTACATTCTCAGAAACTTACAGAGGCTATTCGACCCTGTCTTACAGGGTCATTATGAATCAGCATTGATTCGATGACAGTGAATATGGTTTTTCGTTTAGTACTTTTTATAGAAATTATTTGTATTTCCTTTTCTGTAAATCGCCTGTTGATAGCCTTTGCCAATGGTGATAGGCTTATTGTTATTGTGCCAACTAGGCCACATGTTCCCCATGCGGACGGAGATTAATCAAGTCACAGCTTGATTGGAGGACAACAAAATAAATGGCTGTGCAAGGCCTGCCACATCTTCTCTTGATCGCTAGTGATTGGACCAGCATGGTGTTGGTTTAGCTAGTTCTCTGACTCAACCTATGTGCAACACTACCTGTAGGCCCAGCCAACCCATGGATCATGTTGCTAGAGCTTGAAACTCTGTCGAGATCTGCTTTGCCATGCTGCTGGTGTGTACACCACATGAGCTTGAGGCTGGTGGATCCTGTTAGTGTTCATCGCCTGGGTTTGGATCCCATTTGGGCCTGCTTCGCTAAGCTCCCACGTTACTGACCACTGCTGACCCACCCTGCTGTCTGTTGCCTGTGGACAAACTCTGCCTATCTTGCCTGAGAGAAGACTCCACTGTCTGCTTCCTTGACTTTGAACCTTGCAGCCCATGTGAGTTGATGGACTTCTAGTATATTAACTGTTCCACGAAAGTGAGTTGAACTGAGCCCTCTGTACTGCTGTGTGGGCTATTATATTCTCACACACACACACACACACACACACACACAGAAACAAAACCAGGACACTTAAATATATTTAAGGTTTTGTTTCTCTAGAGAACCCTGCCTAACAAGCCCACTTTTCTGTTAGGACTTTAATGTAGATTTCAATGGATTATATTAAACATAGCCGTTTGTTGTCTTCCAAATTATTAAACCTTGATGTACATATTTCTTGTGTCCAATTTTTCCATTTCTCTCTCCATTCATCCCACTTGCATTTGTTCTGTCATTCTAACATCTAATTTCTGCCTATCATTTGAGGTTTGAATCCCCTGGCACACATCCTTCCTCTCCTTGAGGTCCATGGTAACCTGAACTCCAAAGCAATCATTGCCCTCACTTCCTGTCTTCTTTACTTATTCATCTTTCAATATATCTTATGATATCCATGAGGTAACAAGCTATTTTTCATGTTCTGGACACACAGCACATTTCCACCAAACAGTTGCTCCCAATCACTAGGCATTCCAAATACTGAAGCACTAGCATGGATCTAAATATTTTTGAAAATTTTCTCTTACTAAAATATATTTTTCCTTAGAAGGAACATATCATCAAATAGAAACCAGCTGTAGATAATAGAAATTAGTTATGCATCTAGCTAAGATTATTTTATACTCCATAGTACAAGCTGACATTATGTCCTAAGATGAACAAGTAAGTAATTATGTATGAAATCTAGCTGTGTGTAAATGGAAATATTTTTGGCAGACATGGTATCCACTGAACATGCGTTATTGGTAGTGAATGTGTCAAATTATTTTTCTAACTCAAGCATAACATATCATTCCAAATATAACTACAAATGAATTACAGCAACACAGCATATTGCTATATTCTAAAATGTCAAAATATTGAAAGTAATAATATACATTATCAATTAAATATATATTGAAAATAACCCAAAGAATCTAGTGTGTTTGGTTCTCAGTAATGAAATCCATATGTAAGTGTGGTAGACATTTATAAAAATTAAATAATAAATTTAAGGACATACAGGCATGGGGGAACAATAGGGATATTTATTTAGAGAAGCACAACTTGGCCAAATAGAGGGGTCTGTTTTTTTTGAGGGGGTGGGGGTGGCATCATATAGTTACACTGGATGTATTTCCTTCTTTGAGTGGAATCTACCTCAATAGGAAATGACAATTTCTTTGCATATGAAGTGCTTACAATTCTTAAAGCAGTTCTAGTCAATAAACAGTTTGATATTCTCTTTCAGCTTTGACCTCTGGATCATATCTACTTTTTTTAAGATGGACACATTTTCTTCTACAAGCTAGAAATGTTATCAAATTGTCAACCAAGTTACATGAATTGAATTCACTTAGCCAAACAATATCTTAGTTGGAAGCAGCGTAAGATATCATTGTGTTTGCAAATGTATGTAAAATGAATACAAGCTGGACCAAACCGATAACCCAGACTTTTTCCTTACTCTGGCCACTTGAATCACACATGCAGATAGAAAGGAAAGAAGAAGATGCAAATTCTCAAAAAAAAAATCTGGGTTTTTTTGGGTATGAAATACCTGTTTTTATTTCTTGTTTTAGTTTTTTATTTAAGGCTTTCACAGAATAATTGCTTATAAAGGAGAGTGCTCAATCCAGTCATTTTCTGTATGAAATCCAAATGCAGTTTTTAACAACTTGTAAGTATAGAGAACGCAGTAACAATTCTGATGATGGGTAAGACCAGTGGGGCACCCTGGCTTTGAGAATAAACTCAATCTCACTTATAGAAACCCCAGAAGAATATATCCAGTATTAGATGCTAATGTGGACACTTTTGACCTAGTTTCCAACCATTCTCTTGTGACTAGGGCAGCGTCCTCTAGGCAACTGGGATACTGGACACTGTCCTTTCGAGGTACACAACACTCTTCATAGACCACAGGAGGAGAGATTTGGAAACCCCACTGGGTGAACTGGACTCGGCCTTGAACTCAGTTGTAGCAGAACTAAGGAACTGATACACCTCCTTGAACTCTAGGTTGGAATACCTTGTTGGGAGAAGCAGGTGATTATACTCTCAATAGCAGAGAATTATGGTGGTCACTGGAATTTGATTGCGTTTGGACCTATTGGTTTGAGGGTGGCCCCTGAATGACACCCAAGGCCAACATAAAGCTGCTGTTTCCACATAAACATAAAGTTGCTGCTCTGCCTTTTTGTAACACGTTAGTCTACTAGGCATGATTCTACCTTCCTAAATGCATGTAACTGAAAGTACTTTAATATCTCCTCCAGTCCTCACAGCTTGTGCCCAATCATCTGAGTTATGAAGATGTGCAAATTAACAATTCATGTATTGGAGTCTAATGAAATGTCCTGTGCATGTATGATATCCAGTGTACAACAGTTCTTTATCATTGACTATAATAATGCTATTATCAGTGGAATTACCTTAAACCTCATGGGGTGAGCTTTTTATTGATGTACTACAATAAAATGATAAAGATAACTCCAAAATGGAACCAGCGACATGTAGAAACCATAATGATATGAATGGATTTTGAAGTCTCACTTGATCACAGACCTAATATAAGAACAGTTAGTTTTTGTGACATAGTCGTGCATGGTACACACTCTTATGTGATCACTGAAGATATGAATGCCATAGCAAAGTGTGGTGATGAAAACAGTTGGTGAGGGTACCAAGAAAAATGCTGTCTCAAAATAACCAACCATCTAATTTTGAATTTGGGTCTCTACTCAAATCTTACCTCAGTACAGGAATGGTTTGTTCAGATAATGTGACACTCTATGATACCCACCTTTCTGACATGATTGCTGAAGACAAAATAGGTGAAAAAAGCTGATGGCACCTGGTTATTAAAAGATATAGCATCTGGTGTCTTAAATGCTTGAAATTAAACAAGTGGCCATCTAACGGGGAAACAACGAAGCCCATATGGTGGAAGCACATCAGCCTAATGTGATCATGAGGTGTTGACAGAAGTCGGTATGAGAAGTTCAATAAGAAGCAATTAAATTGACATGAAGGAGCATGGACAAAGTGGAGACCCAAAGCTCACCTGTAAGATAATTGGACAGTCCCTTACAGAAGGGTCACATGGAAGGGATGATATCTAGGGAGTGGTATACCTCTGATGAAGCACATAACTATGCCTCTACATCTTTAATATTGCTTCCCCTTACCATTATCGTCTTTGCTTTACCTCATTAATCATGTTAAACCTGCGTAGGTCCATTTGTATAATTAAGATCATTTAATGCATTAAAGCCAAGATATATCACCCTTCAGAAATATTAACGGGAGTAATGATTTCCTGAGGGTATGGGAAGCGGGGGGAAAGGAGGTACTGATAGTAATGATGATGGTATAACCCATACACAGGAAACAAACAATGGATTTGCAGGTGAACGGATACATTGGTGGAGGTAAGATACAGCCAAAAAAACCAACTCCCAAACAAAAACCAATAGTAATAACAATAATATGTAATATAGTAATAAGGATTCCTGGGACGTAGGGCGAAGGAGGGAGAGATAAAGGAGAGCATATATCAAGGCATTTAAGGAGAAAGAAAGTGCTTTGAAACTGATGGTGGCAGTAATTATACAATTATGCTTAATCTAATAGAATTATGAATCGTTATAATATCTTTAAAAGTTCCCAATAAAATGATTAAACAAAACAAAACAAAATACCTAACCAACCATCTAATAATTTGAACAGTCAGCTAAGTCCATACAGAAGCACCCCAGCCTGTGTGATTGTAAACAATAAGATTTAAACTCAGAGGTGGGGACAATACCAGTACCTACATTCTAAACACTCGGTTTGCAGATGAGAGTGGAATCCCAAAATCCATCTGCTGGGTCCCTATGTGGATTGAGTCCCCAGTCAATTCCTACTGTCCACAGTTTAGGATTGTGAACAGCCCTCTACTTAGACAAAGAGCATCCTAAAGTGGTTCTTAGCATTGTACTTCGTTTGGAATGTAACACCTTGTCATTAGATCTCCCTTTGAACTCACTTTCAATTTATCCTACATTTTAAAGATCCTCTGCTTTTTCTTAAGAAAAAAAGAGTCTATCATGCAATCTCTAGCTTCACTTTTGTCACCAAGACCATATTTTCCAACTATTGTTCCTTCCTCATGGTTTCCAACTTTCAGACTGAAGATGTTGGGAATTCTTTAATTTTTGCATCACTTAGCTTTATTGGTTGGTGCATAAGTTTGAATAATAGTTGTATTGACTGTATTTCCTTATATGTAGATAGACATTATCTTATCACAGACAACAGTATACTTCAAGAGTGATCTTGTAATGCCCTTTTTGACAAAGAATGAAATGCTGTTCAAATCTCTTGATTTTGTCATTTCCGGCACTACAGACAGACATGATCTCCTGATTTTAAACAAGCAGCCCTCATTCATTCCACCACTAACTGCTAGAACATCGATCTTCAATATCCACTTTTCTTATATTCATGCTTTCCAGTGCTCTAGTGTTAGCTAGTACTAATTATCCATTACCACTCCACCCTACAACCATCCCCTCTGCTGCTGTGGTCCCCATTGTGGCTGAGCCTCCCTTGGGTGGGAGACTGGTCTTAATGCTGTTCTATCACCAACTTTCTCTTTGGGATTGTCTGGGCGGTGAGTGGCAGAATCTTTTGCATTGCAGTGGTGATACTTGCCTTCACAAACATTGTTTTTTTGGAAGTTTCAAATCTTGCTCATCTTTGAAACTCCATATGGGCTTATGATCATAGAATTTCTAACTACTAACTGGGACACAAGCTGTAAGGTAAATTTCAGGCTCTGTGATAACTTTGTGTAGAGGCCTGTAGACTATACATTCACAGAACACGGGGAGACTGTGAGCTGTCCTACAGAGAACAAAGGAAATGTAATAAAGAGGCTTCCTGTGATAAGACAACACCAAGAGTCAGTATTATTTCCTTGTTTGGAGTTTGGTTTTGACTCAGGAGGCTGGGACATAGTGCATTTCTCCTCTTTTGAACATTATTCCACAATAGAGTGGCAAAAAAAAGATGTAGTGAATCATAGGTAAGATTAAGGAGGGAGCAAATACACTGAATGTCTAAGCATTTGGAAAATGGAAACGTGAGTCAATCACTGCTCCCTCACCAGGGAGCACTCGTGGGCTTTGTTTGGGCTGATTGGTTCCCTGTAGGACAGTTGGACATGAAAGGCCTTCACTTCAGTGAAGCCTTTCCTTATGATGTAGTACTTAAATAAATATTAATGAATTCTTCTGGGGCAACTAAGCTATAGGGAAAAATGGAATCTCATGGTGTATGTTTATCTTGAGGAAACTTAGAGTATTAACTCTCTTTTGCTACAGAATTAAAATTGCTGTAATTTTATAGTTACTTAAGAGCCGGCATCAAAGAGTACTACTCATTAACAGTTGTAGAATGATAATCTTTATGTTTTTCTTCATGCTAAACTTTCTCCTTTCCTCTCCCAAGAATTTTGACATGTGAATCACCAGACAATAGCACAGTCTCTAGTGTCAAATGATCACCTTGTTCTGAGTGAGTCCCCTCACTACTGATTTATTGAGCAAGTAGCTTAAACTCTCTGCATGAGAGTCTTCTCAAAGGTAAAATAAGGAAAACTACTGCTTACTGATTTACGGGGAGGATGAGTTATAGTATGTAATAACATAATAGCTCATACTTAGAACAATGCCAGCACTCAGGCGCTAGTATCAGTTATTATCAACACATTTGAAAAATCCAGAGGTTTGTGCAGGAATAAGGGAAGAGGAAGGCAGTGACTGGATCAGGGAATGGCTTGGATCTCCTGGCCTTGGAAACAGCCATATGTGAAGGAGCGTAGGGCCAGCGGTCTGATCCACCAGGGCCCCCTTGAAGCATGTGCACTCTGAACGTCAATTACAGTCATCACTATGAAACCTGGGAGGCCCACTCATAATTAGTAATTTTGGACAAGTCAGCCCCAGTGCCCAGTTGAATAAACATATTAATGGTTGATTCACTCATTTGAATCTTCTGGCATTATTTCAGCTGTCAAGTCTTTCCATCTACCTGGATATCCATAGTGAAAAAGACTCTGGGAGGGCAAGGACAAGATCACAGATGTACAAGCTTGGACTACTTTATGTACACAAGGTTTCTCCCTCCCTCTGACTACCCAGCATTGGACAGCGTGCCAGGCACACAGTAGGAGCTCAGGGGCAGGTGACTGAGTGATGGTCACTATTACTTTGTTGTTATAAATATGGAGGCATGTCTCTAGTCAGAAAGACACCTTCAGTTTAAAATCAGGATTTAGATTTTAACATCCAATGCCAATATTTTACTATTGTGAAACGAATACCTACATTTTCCAGGTTTACAGTCTTGTCTGATTTTGTTCCAAAGGAAATGATTTTATGAAAAACAAGAAAACCTAGTTCTTATTTCCCAAGCAGAGTTACACATAAGAAATGTGCATGGAGAGCAGAGGTGGTCTACTCCCACCCATCAGAAACAGAACACTCTCATTCCACAGAGTTCTGAGTGGCTCTTGAAATGAGTTGGCAGGAATTGGTGAAGTCTTATGTGAACGTACTTGGCAATGAGAATGTGTTCACCGGCCAAATGCCTCGGCTTACTATCTTTCTGGAAAACAGTTTAAAAACATTATCTTGTTCACTAACCATACAGGAAATTTAAACATCATCTTTAACCATATCTGAACATTTGCTTGTTAAGACTGCTCATATACTGCTCTGTAAGGCTTTTGTGCGTGGTGTACAAGAGAAAATGCTGATCTTACTGAACACTATATTAGTGAAATCACAGGACAGCATGTGGCCTGATTAATCTTATGAACTCAGCATTAACACATTGCTGGAATATAATGTAGATTATAAATTTATGAATATACAATACTCTCATTAAACAGAGAAGCTGAGTCTTAAGAAACTTCTTAATTCTATTTTTCCTAGCCTTATCTTGTGAATATAATCTTAAAGACTCAAAGTAGTAACATGAATTTTCAAAATGATTGGAGTATGGCTGACCATGTTATACTTTATACTTAATCAACTGCATGTTTATCAATGGTGCATTGCAGATTCTCAGCATAGTGATAATATTTCCATGAAAATCTATACCTGCTAAATTGCAACATTATCTAAATGCATTAAAATGATCTTGTATTACTTACTTTATTACATAGTAGGCCTAAAGCTAATCAACAAGTCCGCAGTTACAATGTTATTTTGAATGTTTAAATATTCACTCCAGGACTGGAACAAATATTTTTGAGTATTTAGTATATGAATAAATGAATATCTCAAAACAAATCAAACCAAAATCAAATACTACCTTTACCCAGATGTGCTTGAAATGAGCATTTTGAAAATGGGATTTTCAATAGTTGACTTTCAAAAGCAGATCACCAAGTTTTCCTTCTGAAGCACCTGTATTACTGACGTTATTATGAAGTGCTATTGAGTTCCTTCTGACTCACAGCAATCTTATGGATTCCAGAACAAAACACTGCCTGGTCCTGTAACACTCTTAAAATGATAATGTTTGAATCCATTCTTGTACCCAGTGTCAATCCACTTTATTGAGGTGCTTCCTTTCTTTCACCGACCCTCCACTTTACCAAGCATGACATCCTTCTCCAACTCATAACAAGTCCAAAGTACATGAGATAAAATATATTCAAACCCCCAATCTTTCAACTAGCATTAAAACTGCGAATAATTTGTACATCCAGAGACTCCAATTTACTAAGCGGTAATCACAATTTGTAGTTATCAATGTACATCCATTTGTCTATTTTAACACTCCAGGTATGGAATATTGAGGGCTGTTTTCACCCCATCACATACTCTGCCTTAATTTCTAATTGCCTTTGGACAGTGATGAGAATCCTCTGAGTGCTGTCATGGTTCAGAAGAGCAGTGACGTCTAATCAGAGCTCATGACAGGAGACCAGGATTGTATCTTATAGCAATGTGGCAAGATCACAATCCATTCAGAAACACCAATGCTGGGGTCCTTCTAATTGACAAATATTTCCTCAAACAATCTTTAAAAAATATCTAATGGTAATTCTTTTTAAAAAAATCATTTTATTAGGGGTTTATACAACTCATCACAATCCATACATATATCAATTGTGTATAGCACATGTGTATATTCATTGCTTTCATCATTCGCATAACAGTTGCTCTCCACTTAAGCCCCTGGCATCAGCTCCTCATTTTCTCCCTACCTCCCCTCTCCCCTTCCCCCCTCCCTCATGAACCCTTGATAATTTATAAATTATTATTTTGTCATATCTTGCCTTGTCCGACATCTCTCTTCACCCACTTTTCTGTTGTCCGTCCCCCAGGGAGGAGGTTATATGTAGATCCTTATAATCAGTTCCCCCTTTCCAACCCACCTTCCCTCCACCCTCCTAGTATCGCCACTCACACCACTGGTCCTGAAGGGATCATCTGCCCTGGATTCCCTGTTTCCTCTTCCTATCTCTAACAGTGTACATCCTCTGGTCTAGCCAGATTTGTAAGGTAGAATTAGGATCACGATAGTGGGGGGGTGTGGGGGTGGGGGAAGAGGAAGCATTTAGGAATTAGAGGAAAATTGTATGTTTCATCATTGCTACACTGCACCCTGACTGGCTCATCTCCTCCCTGCGAACCTTATGTAAGGGGATGTCCAATTGCCTACAGATGGACTTTTGGTCTCCACTCCTCACTCCCCCTTATTCACAATGATATGATTTTTTATTCTGATGATGCCTGATACCTGATCCCTTCAACACCCTGTGATCACGCAGCTTGGTGTGTTTCCTCTATGTGGGCTTTGTTGATTCTGGGCTAGATGGCCGCTTGTTTACCTTTAAGCCTTTAAGACCCCAGATGCTATATCTTTCAATAGCCGGGCACCATCAGCTTTCTTCACCATATTTGCTTATGCAACCATTTGTCTTCAGCGATCGTATTGGGGAGGTGAGCACACAATGGTATGATTTTTTGTTCTTTGATGCCTGATAACTGATCCCTTCGACACCTCATGATCATGCAGGCTGGTGTGCTTCTTCCATGTGGGCTTTGTTGCTTCTGAGCTAGATGACCGCATGTTTACCTGCAAGCCTTTAAGACCCCAGACTCTATAACTTTCAATAGCCATGCACCATCAGCTTTCTTCACATTTGCTTATGCACCCACTTTGTCTTCAGCGATTGTGTCAGGAAGAAGAGCATCATGAAATGCCAGTTTAATAGAACAAAGTGTTCTTGCATTGAGGAAGTACTTGAGTGGAGGCCCAATGTCCATCTGCTACCTAAATACAAAACCTATACATATATGCACATAGATCTATTTCCACACTTACACATGTACATGCCTTTATTTAGACCTCTATAAATGCCCTTTGCCTCCTAGCTCTTTCCTCTCTTTCCTTTTACTTTCCTCTTGTCCCACTATTATGATCAGCCTTCATTTGGGTTTCAGTAATTCCTCTCTGTTACATTACCCTTGATCACGCCCTCCCAGGCCTCTTATACCCTCCTCACCACCGATTTGGATCACTTATTGTTCCCTTGTCCCTGGGTTTATTAACGCCACTTCCTTTCCACCCACCTTCCCCTCTCCCATGTCCCCCCGGAACTGTCGGTCCTGTTTTCTCCTCCAGATTGTTCATCCAGCGTATCTTACTTAGACAGGCCTGCAGAGATAATAACATGCACAAAAAGAAGACAGAGCAAAACCAAGCAACAAAACAAAACAAAACAAAAATAACACCAATAAGCCAATGACAATAAACAAAACAAAACACAACAAGAAAGAAAAGCTTGTAGTTAGTTGAAGGACTGTTTGTTTCCCTTTGGGAGTGTTTTCTGGTCGATTCTGATGGGGCACCAAGCACTGGCCCCAAAGTCTGTTTTAGGTATTCCCTGGGGACCTCATTGCTCTATTCCCCTTGCTGTTCTGTTCTATGCTCGTAGTGTTTGCCTCGGTGTGGTGGGATCAGATCGGGTGGAATTGCCAAGCTGTGTCTCCAGTGTTATCCTCTGTAGGGCTATGGGTCAGTGAGGGAGATGTTGTGTCTCATAGTGGGGCCAGCCATATGATCTTCTCTGTGGATTGGCTGCTCTGAGCGGGAATATCATCCTCAAGGCTTGGTGGGCCAGGATGTGCTCCACTCTCTCTTCCTCCCCCTTCATTTGTTCCCGTGTGCTCTGATCAGACATGTCCCTCTCCCAGAGCTTCAGATTCAGTGCTGTCCTCCGAAATATTCTTCTGGGGGTACTAATGGCATTTCTTAACATTAAAAAAAATAATCCAGACTACTGCTATCAGGTGGATTCTGAATCACAGCGGCCCTATATGAGGTTTATGAGGCTGCAAAACATTATGAGACAGATAGCTTTATCTTTCTCCCATCAAGCAGCTGGTGGGTTTGATGCACTGACTGTGCAGTTAGCAGGTGCTGTTTCATAACATACATACTGTCATCAAGTTTATTCTCTCGTAATGACCCTAGAGGACACAGGAAACTGCCTTAGAGATGTTCAAAGCTGTATATCTTTATGGGAGCCAACAGTCTCGTTTTTCTCTTATGGAGCTGCTGGTGGGTTTAGAGCACCTCCCTTGTGATTAGCAGCTCAACATAACCCATCATGAAAAAAAACACAAAAACCAAAAAAGGGAAAGTCAACTACAATGAACATTTTCCTGTCAACTCCTTCATTGTGTGCCAATCCTAGCTCCTTGGACTTTCTCAGCAAACACTTGATGACAATGGGAACATTTCCAAGTTTCTCGCAACCATTATACTGGTGCAGCTTCCATCTGCACACACTACTTTGTAGTTAGATGTGGTTTTCTTCAAGGGTGTCAAATAGTGTTCATTTTACTCCCTACAAGTGTAAGTTAAAGACTCTCTGGTTGTATAGTGAGTTATGTTGGGCTGCTAACTGCAAGGTTGAGGCTGAGGTTTTCTACTCCCATAGAGCTATAGCCTGGGAAACACCTAGGGGCAGTTGTATTCTTTTCCGTGGGGTTATCATGAGCTGGAATTGATTCAATGTCAGGGGGAATCTCAGCTAGAAAGGTGTCCTTGTGATGCTGTTCGGTTAAGTCCTCAACTGCTAATTGCAAGGTCAGTGGTTCAAAACCACCAGATGTTCCATTTCTTAGGAGAAATATGAGGCTGTCTGCTCCTGAAAACTTCCCAGTCTTGGAAAGACTACATAGGGTCCCTCTGAGTCAGAATTGACTGGATTTGGTGTCTCGTGGAGAGCTTGCTTAAGTGGAGTAAATGGTTATGCACTAGATGACTGGGTGAAAGGTTGGTGTTCAAACCTATTCAGAGGCGCTTCGGAAGACAAGCCTGGTTATTTGCTTCTGAAGGGTATTGAAATCTCTGGAGCACACATGGGGTCACTATGAGCCTGAATGGACTTGACAGCAGCTAACACCATACAATGTAACAGGAACATCCCTCAGTTCTTGTAGACCCTGATAGGGAGTACACAATTTCCCCTGGGAATATGAGGCGGGATCTGATAGCATTTGTTATATCCGGAGTCAAAACCTTTGACTGACCTAAAGGTGTCCTCAGACTTACGTTAGAAAGTTAGAAAGGACTGAAGTGAGAGGACCGGATCCCAGAGTTCTTAAGAAATGCTGATGCAAGAAAATACTACATACTTCTTTGAGCACTAGTTACCAGCATGTTCCACCCAAATCATGGTTCAAACTCGAGAGTGCAGCTAATTCAATAGAGTTTATACGCAATAACTACAATCCCTCCTAAAAGGCCAACTTAAAAGACTACAGCCCTCAGTATGGATTCACCACAACACAGAGAAAATAAAAATTCTCACAAATAACTAATGTCAAGATAAAGGCAGAAAAGACTGAATTTGCAGAAGGTCGTCTAAAAAGAGGAAGACCTTTAATGAGCTGGATTGACACAATGGCTGCAGCAACGTGCTCAAGCATAGGAATGCGAGTGAGGATCACATGGGTCTGGGTGTGTTTCCTTCGGTTGTACTTGGAGTAGCTACGAGCCTAAACAACCACAAGAGACTGCCACCAGCTGGCCAAGGTTCTGAAAAGGAAAGCAATGCAAATTAACCAGGTAACTAATTTGTTGCCAAGGAGTTGACTCTGAAATCCTAGTGGCTCTGTGAGCTCAAATAGAACTGCTCCAAAAGGTTGCTGAGATTATAAATTTTCATAGGAGCAGACAGCCTCATATTTCTCCCTTGGAGATGTTGTTGGGCTTGAACCATTGACCTTGGGCACAGCAATTCCATGTCTAATCTGTAGTGCCACCAGAGCTCCCATAAATTAAGTAAAAACAAAATCCACAACAATGAAATTCAGTGCTGCAGAGCTAATTCTGATGCACAGGAGCCCTGAAGAACAGAGCTGAACTGGGTTTCTGAGGCTGGACATCTTTACAGGAGCAGAAAGCCTCGTCCTTCTCCTGGGGAGCAGCTGGGGACTCTGAATTGTAGACCTTACCATCAGCAGCTCAATGCATAATCCACTCCACTAGCAAGGAGTAATAAATATATCCCCCAAGCTTAGTGGTTGACAAAAATGGAATTAAAAGATAATGAAAATTTCCCAGAAAGTTCCTGGAATTTTCTCATGAGGTCAAGATGAGTTTTTTCTGGTCACTTGGTCCGTTCTATCTGGAGAACTTTATTGTGGTGTTTTCCTGTGCTCTTCTGTTTGAGCCTATGCATACCTATACACAGAGGCGAGCTGTCCGAAGTGACCATAATTCCATGGCCGGAGGCTAAATCACAGTGCACATTAAAATGTCCACTGAGCCACAGATTATAATGAACCCAGGGAGACCATGTGAAAGGCCTCTGTGCATAAAACATGGAATTCTACGACTACAGAATTTAGATTAATTTATACTGTGGCTGTCTTCCAGAACCCCCACCAGAGGAGTGGATAGCAATATTGCAGGGCCTTGAGAGATTTCTGAACAGAAATGTAATAGTCAGGGGTGACGCCCCCCTCCCCCTCCAATGTGGAGTCCTGTCATGAGAGTGGTTGGTTTTTTGGAAGCCCCTGTGATGTGGCTTCTCAGGAGATCCCCTTCTGACTCCTAAGCGGAAAGATTTCTAGGCTTGGCTCTCACAGTACTCAAAAGGGCTCTTGCAGTTCAACTCTGACAAACAGAGAACTACTTAAGCCTTAGGCTGACTACACTATATCACTCTTACAAAGTGGCCTTCCCAAACAGCAGTGTATAGAATAGAGCAGTATTTCAAAAGCAAGCAAAAAAAAATTTTTTAAGCACAAAATGTCATTGAAGAGTGGATTTCTACATCACTTTGAATAGGGATGATATGCTGGATGCAGGCAGCTGTGACGCTGCTGCATCCTGCTCCCATTATTTCCAGATTGTCTGTGCCATTAATCACTCTGATGCTGCAATCACAACCAATAAACTAGGTCTCATGAATGAATACCCATTGCCACACAGACTGATCAGAAAGTCCCTGCTTGTAAAAAAGCCTGTGTGTCTGCAGGCTGGAATCAGTACTCAGCGTGCACTCACTCCCAGGGGTCAAGGTGTACTGGCTCATAAGTCCTCCTGGTTCTGGGTGCCCTTCTCCTTGATGGGACCAGAGGACAGTCTTACTTCACACTAACCAGCCGTAGACAGAATCTTCTATAGAAAGATAGAAGTCCATTATTTTAATTTTTAAATCTATTTCCCACATGGTATTTCTTTGGTTTGAACACTTTTCTCATACAACCTCTTTCAACAATCTCAAAACACAGCTAGCTGAATGTTTTTTTAAGTCTGAAAATTTAGTTATGTTATCATGTTTGCTATGAGAATCTTATGACTGCAACAAGCTTTTAATTCAGAGAAATAGCAACTGGAGAGCATGAGGCGATGGGAAATGATTGGAAAAAGAGCAGGGATGGAAGTTTTAGCATAAAAACATTATACACATATTTGACAGTAGCATTTCGATACTTGAAGAAAAAGATGGAAGGATGAATGACTGAAATTAAAAATTGTTCCTTGGTGTTCCTTGGCCTTTTAAGGACATCTGATGGAAGTGTGAAATGACAGTATGACTAGGAGAAAATATCCTTCCCAGTCCTTCCAGATTCATAAGGAGCCCTTGCGGCACCATTGGTTTAAACCACCAGCTCTTCCCTTCCATGGGAGAAAGATGAGGTTTTCTGTTCCTATAAAGATTACAGCCTCAGAATGGACTCAATGGAAGTGTGTGTTGTTTTTGTTTTGCTAGATTCACAGTTCCTGGGGCTTTTCTAATTATGGCACTCACGAGAACTGAAATTTTAAAATGTGTCGAAAACAATTTGAAAACTACAACCCTTTGGTAGGTCAGGCCAAGGTATAGTGGCTCATAGCATGGAATTTGTGTTGTGTCCCTACATTGGGGGGTGTTCCTTATAGCTGCCCTGCATGGACTGGAGCTCCTCTTGCCTTTAAACCTTGAAAGCCCAATCTTCCCTGGCCAGGGAGCCCTGAAATTCTCCCTGCCATTTTGCCTCTATTCAAAGAAAAAGGTAGCCAGATGCACACTGGCTGCTGTGTACCCAACCTTTCTGCTTCCAGAGTTGGACCCTCACAAGGAGGGTGCCTAAGTTTGCAGAATACAGCTCTTTGGAACTGCATCTGGCAAATAGACCAGAGGAGGGCTAACCAGCTATGCTGGGCTTCTTACAGCTGACCACAGCTCACCAGGGAAGAAAACCCATATGCTGTCATTTAATCATATTTATTGAAGGGCTTTGGAAATTACAGGCATTTTGCTGGCTTAACTTTTATACTGAAAATATAAAAATTGGAAAGAACACTAAAAATAAAAATAAACACAAAATCAATTTATAAGTCTCCAGAAGAGAAAATGTGGCAGTCTTACTATACTGCTTCATGGGTTTCTATCTTTTTTTATCTTGAAAATCCTCAAATCTACAATAAAAGTAAAATAATAGTATTTTATAGATCGGAGAATCGACAACTGTTGGCATTTGCTTTCCTGTCTCTGTAGCCATGGTTTGTGTGTCAGCTTGCTGGGCTGTGGTGGCTTTCAATGTTGCTGCCATGCTGGAGCCTCTATTTAAAATCCCAGCAGAGTCAGCCGGGTGAATAGTTTGCAGTGAACCTTTCAGACGAAGAACAGACTACGGAGAAGGAATAGGCTGTCCTCTTCTGAGGTAATTGCCCCTGAAAACCATGCGAATATAATATCAAGAAGATAAGTGGAACGCTGTCATCTATGTTGCCAAATTTTGAGTCTCGGGTTGGAAGACAAAGTAGAGTTCATGCTAACGATGGGATTGAGTAAGCGTTGGGGACCTTTAATTGATTTGGGGGCATAACTCAAAATGTGAAGAAACAGCTGCAAACATCAATTACTAATTAAATCTAGGAATGTAGGAAGTATTCATCCAGGAAAATCAGACATTATAAAAAACGAGACAGACAGAATGCTTAACTATTGATATTCTAGGCATGAGTGAGTAGAAATAGGCTAGCATTGGCCATTTGGAATGAAAAAACAAATCATGGTTTACTATGCTGAGAATGACAAAGTCAAGAGTAATGGCATCACATTCATCATCAAAAAGAACATTTCAAAATCTATCTTAAGGCATTGTGATGTCTGTGATAGGGAAATATCTATATGTATGCAAGGAAATACCGTTAATACAATTATTATTCAAATATTATGTACCAAACACTACAGCTAGTGATGAAGAAACTGAAGAATTCCATCAATATTGAACAAACCTGCAGTTGGATACCTGCAGTTAGGATACATTGGTAATTACTGATGATTAGCATTATCAAAAGTTATTTCCAACAGTAGTTTGGAAATATGGCATGGGGATAGAAATGAAATTCAAATGAAAGACCAAATTCATTGCCATTGAGTCAATGTTGACTTATGGCAACCCCGCTGTAGATCTAGAGATCACATAATAAAAATTCGGAATCTTAATTTCTTCATTGAAAATATTTTGAATCACCAAAATAAACAACACATGGATATCTTCATACGGAATATACCAGAATCAAATTGACTATAACTGGAATGAGAAATAATGAATAAGTACAATATTAGCAGTAAAATGAGGCCTAGGGGCTGACTGTGGAAGAGACCATCAATTGCTCATATATGAGTTCCGGTTGAAGCTGAGAAAAATTAAAAAAAGTCCAGAAGACCTAAAATATGACCTTGAGTATATCCTATCTGATCTGGAAAATATTTCAAGAATAGATTTTATGCTTTGAACACTAATGACAGAAGACGTGACAAGCTGGGGGAGGACACCAAGAACATCATACATGAAGAAAGCAAGTCTTTAAAAAGACAGGAAAGAAAGGAAAGATCCAAGGGGATATCAGAAGTGACTGAAAAATTTGCTCATGAATGTAGAGTAGCTAGAACTAATGGAAGAAATGATGAGTAAAAGAACTTCGTAGGAAACTTTCAAGGGTAGCTTGAGAAGATTCAATAAAGCAGCATAATGAAATGTGCAAAGACTTGGAGTTAGAAAGAAAAATAGGAAAAACATTCTCAGCATATTTTATGCAACAAGAAGTGAAGAAAAATGGACATATTACTAAGGAGTTAAATATAACACATTTATATATGCCAGAAAAATAAATTTAGTAACATCTTGTTGTATTTTAAAAGATGATGTCTTAAAGTCTCAGTATGACAGGTTACTGCAATCACTCTGGATTCTCAGGTGACTCCCTCAGGTACTAGTTATGAAGGTATTAAGCTCTCGTGTAAAGTGGGGGTTCTCAGCTATTTGCACCTCACTATCTCATTTGGGCTGAAATAAACAAAATAGTTCATGCTTAATTGGCTTTCATCAGGAGGAATGGGCTAGGAGACAGGCTCCCCCAAATTATTAACTTCAGATGAGGGTGGTGTATCTCTCCTTGACCACTAGAAATAATAGTGCCACCTGAGCTGATTGCTCCAAAGAGAGGAGAGGCTGTCTGTACTTAACTTCCCTGAGACTTTTGAATGAGCATAATCAAGTGGCTAAACAGAGATTCCAGAGCCAGTTGGCATTTGGACTCCATTCTAATCTCAGCACAGCCACTCATTAGCTTAGGAAAGTTACTTTACTTTGTACCCGAGTTTCTTCACTTCAAAATGGAATAAAAACAGCTATGATGAAAATTATGTCAGTTAATCATGTAATGGGCTTCAGATGTGGCTAATAATAAGTCAGGCTGTCAGAATGGAGCAATTCCATTTATATAAAATAAACAAAGTACAACATACTTTATATATAAAAATGTGGTTAAAGTGAGACTAGAATAAATATCAAACTCTTAGAAATACTTTTGATATAATTTCTCCATTTCTACCTTATACATTTTCCATGGAGTATTTTACTTGCACACTCATCTAACACTTATGAGAGCAGTGACATATATAAATTGACAAATTTTTTTAGTCAAGCTTAAAAAAAAGGCTAAAAAAACAAATAAACTTCAATAGAAATAGGCTCTTAAAAAGGGATTTACTTTGTTTAGATCGTCTTTGATACCTCAAGTCACAGTTATATATCTGAAAAACTGTCTTTCCTATATAACCTGGTGTGTTTGTTGTGGGACATGTTAAATAAAAGTCAATAGAACCTCTCTGAGAATAAAAATCAACACCTCCATTCTAGAAATTCCCTAGCAAGACCTTTCCTCTGCCCTCCATCCCCAGCTGTCCCAGAGAATCTGTGGAACGTGCTCAACTCTTCTCTCACTGACTCTCATCCTGAAGGCAGAGGGGAGGCACATGGTGTCTTCGCCAGGGCGGAGTTGAGTCTTTCAGGACAGCTCATTTTAATCAACCCATCACTTGACAAAATGACTTTCTAAGAGGTCTTTTTCCTTTTATATAGCTGCAATGGTATAAAACATGTTGTCAAACTTTTAAATATATAAGATGGGATAGTATTATCTTTCCTTTTAATTTTTATGTATGTTTCCTATTATACAATGTTTGCTGATACAACTTTTCACGGATATACCACCAATTGACTTCAACTTCCAATAACTGGTGGTGCACTCCTACTTTTAATCAATATAATTTTTCCATCACCATGTACCAAAACTCAGCAAGACATAAGCAGTAGTTCCTATTCCTCCCTTCCCCCCTCCTTAACCATTAATAAAGCCCGGCCTGTTAATATTCGCCTTTTGTAGTCTCTTGATAGGAACTCTGGTGATGCAGTTCATTGGGCTGCTTGCTACCTGCACAGCTGGCAGTTCAAAATCACTATAAGCTCCGTGTGAGAATGACTGGATTTTCTATTCCCATAAACAGTTCCAGTCTCAGAAACCCACATGCAGGTTGCGATGAGTCAGCATTGACTCGACGGCATTGCGTTGAGTCTCTTTATTGTCACGAAGGATCCCTGGTGGTGTAGTGGATTAAGTACTGGGCTGTGAACTGCAAGACTGGCAGTTCAAATTTACCAGCCACTCCATCGGTACAAGATAAAGCTTTTGTTGTTGTTTGGTGCCACTGAGTCCATTCTAACCCATAGCAACCTTAGACAACAGAATGAAACGCTGCCTGGTCCTGTGGCATCCTCACACTGTCTCCAGGCTTGAGCCCACTGCTGTGCCTACTGTGTTAAGGCCATCCTTGAGGGCCTTCCTCTTTTCTGATGCTCATCTACTTGACCCATAAAGAGTACAGCAGTGGTTCTCAACCTTCTTAATGCCGCAACCCTGTCATACAGTTCCTCATGCTGCGGTGACTCCCCACCATAACATTATTTTTGTTGCTACTTCATAACTGTCATTTTGCTATTGTTATGATAATCAGGCAACCCCTGTGAAAGGATCGTTCGTCTCCCAAAGGGGTTGCGACCCACAGGTTGAGAACTGCTGGATTACAGTCTTAGAAAATCCACCAAGGCAGTTCTAGCTTGTCCTTTAGGGTTGCTATGAATAGGACTTGATTTGATAGCAGTGATCTTGTTAGTTAGAATGATGAAGTCCTATAATATTTACTTTTTCTGATTGATTTATTTAACTCCAGTATAATGTCGTTAATCACCATCCATAAATACAGATTCCTCAATGTCAACATTTTTGTGTTGAAATTTGTTTATGCTGGCCAGGCAGGAATTTGCTCCTTGTTTTAATATATACATGTTTTAATATATACATGTGCAAAAGAGATGGAACTAATAGCAACGGAGCAGAAGATAAGGGAGTTTGGTTAGGGTTATGATGTGGGTGGGATCAGGGGAGAAATTTTTGGGCAAGGAAGTAGGTAAACCACAACTCTAGTCAAAAACTGTTACCTTACTACTTTTGACTTCCCATATATTAGAAGATGGGCATACATTCACAAATAGAAAAGAGTTCTAATCCATACTTCACAGGCAGTGTTAATAGAACCAAATAGTAATTCAGAATGGACTCACAAACCTAAACTGGAATCAGGAAAACTCTCCTAACTTCTAGACCATTTGGACCACAGCTGGCTTGTGGACCAAGGGATGGGCTGGCTGCCCCTCTGTCTTGAGCCGGGACAAGGAACCTCTGAGGTTATTTCTTCTTATTTGTGTGAGAACCCATTGTAACCGATGCTGATGCCTGTGCTTGGGAGCTGGCAGCCCTCGATGAGCACTTTTTTTTTTTTTTTGATGAATACATTCTTGCTGAATGAATGAGACTCTCCATTGTGGCTCCGGAATAAGGAAACTGGAAGTTTATATGAAAAGCAAAGTGAAATAGACATAGGATATCTGAGGATAAATAATTCAGGTTGCTTAGCTACTCTTACTTTATTTATGTAAGCACTACTTTATAATCTTTCTCATTTCAGTCTCATGATTGTACTGTGGACAATAGTGGAGATTCTTATCAGAAAGTGATAATACATTATCTTTATTTTTAAAATTTATTTTAAAAAATCATTTTATTAGTGGCCCATATAACTCTTATCACATTCCATACATACATACATCCATTGTGTCAAGCACATTTGTAAATTTGTTGCCATCATCATTCTCAAAACATTTGCTTTCTACTTGAGCCCTTGGTATCAGCTCCTCATTTATCCCCCTCCCTCCCCGCTCCCTCTTCCTCATGAACCCTTGATACTTTATAAATTATCATTATTTTGTCATGTCTTACACTGTCCGACCTCTCCCTCCCTTCACCCACTTTTCTGTTGTCTGTCCCCCAGGGAGGGGGTTATATGTAGATCCTTGTAATCGGTTCCCTATTTCTACCCCACCTTCCCTCCACCCTCTGGTATCAACCCTCTCCCCACTGGTCCTGAAGGGATCATCTGCCTTGGATTCCCTGTGTTTCCAGTTCCTATCTGTACCAGTGTACATCCTCTGGTCTAGCCAGATTTGTAAGGTAGAACTGGGATCATGATAGTGGCGAGGGGTGGGAGGAAGCATTTAGGAACTAGAGGAAAGTTGTATTTTTCATCGTTGCTACATCACACCCTGAATGGCTTGTCTCCTCCCTGAGACCCCTCTGCAAGGGGATCTCCAGTGGCCTACACATGGGCTTTGCGTCCTCAATCTGCACTTCCCCTCATTTACAATTTTTTGTTCTTTAATGCCTGATACCTGATACCTTCCACACCTTGTGATCACACAGGCTGGTGTGCTTCTTCCATGTGGACTTTATTGTTTCTGAGCTAGATGGCCGCTTGTTTACCTTCAAGCCTTTAAGACCCCAGATGCTATATAGTTTGCTAGCCGGACTTAGAAATAATATTAAAAGTTAGGATTTAAATCGTACCAGGATTTATTGAAGACATTATTTTAAGTTAAGAAGAAAATCTACTTATTTTCAGAATATGTTAAATGCATAAATCCATTTAGAACCTATTGTTTATTTTATTTATGTTTTAGAAATAAGAAAACTTGACTTAGAATAAGGAATTTTTGACACATGAACAATTCTTCCAAATGTTCTCATGTATGTGGAATCTGACAAAAATAAACTCTCTGAAGAAATGTAAATTTGTCTTATTTTAAGGGCTACAATTGTTAATTCGGGTAAAGCTAAACCTGTGGCTATTACTGAGTAATATTAATCTGTTAAATGTATCTTTTGGCACAAACATAAGTCTGGGGCACCCAATGTGAATATGCAAGTTACAAAACAGTATAAAGAGTAGTATTCTCCATGTACAGTATGTGTAGACGAAGACAGACAGACACAGGTATGCATGCATTGATTATAACAGATGATCAGAATGGTCATAAAACTTGGCTATTTTACTCATTTTTGGCATTCTTTGTCTATGAATGAATACTTCATAATGAAGATATATTGACTGTCCCCAAACAGAACGCCTACCCAAACTGTCATTTAATCAAACACATGTTGAAGCTACCACACATCCTTGAAGAAGAGCACAACAGTTGTTCCCAAATATGATCATACACCGAGCTTTAGTGAAAGAGATATTCCTGATTTTTTCTCTCTTTGGGGATATGACCATGTACACAGGAAGAGGGGTGAGGTGGTGGTGAGAGGATGCTTGCATCCTAAAAACATTCCTCAAGTGATTCTGGTTTGGAAGTAAGTTTAGGAACAAGGGAGTGCAAGAAAAAGGGGTTTCCTTTTCTGAAAGAAACTATAGTTTTAAAATATTTAAATGTACAAAAGTTGATCTAGATGAATGTTTTAAAGACTTAGAGGCGAGCTCCTTTAAACAAATGTGATAAATGGGATTCTTTAATAGAGTCAGAAACTATAAATGTATTTGTATTTTCCGTTCAGTTCTGTTCCACAGTGAGCCATGTGATGAGTTTCTGCTGGGTTTTCTTTTCATGATGCAATAATGACAAAGAAAAAAATAGTTACATTGGAACAAGAGCACAAAATATCACAGGCAGCTTATGAGGTGAGCCTAAGACACAGTATAATTAAATTCCCCTAAGTAATCCTACTTCTCTTCACCCTACAATTGAATCAAGACATGTGTAAGAACAGCTTCCTTTGATTTCTGGCTTTTCTGTGTTAAAGCGTTTGAGGAAGCTGGGCTACTTTTGAGATGCCCACAACTGAGGACTCGCCTTGCTGTGCTGAGGGACAAAGCGGGCTCTGAGATACTCACATGGGAGCCTGGGCTCAGGTTCTGTCATTGTTCCTTCAAAGACAGATTCTGTTGCCTGAGCTCACCACCTTCATCTCATCAGGATTTTTAACTTCCTGACTTGGGACAGTTCAGCCTCGTTGTTCTTTACCCTTTGGGCCTAGCTTTCCCTACACTGGGGAAGGACACATTTCAGTTGGGCAGCCTTACACTTGGGAGAGCCCACTCACACTCATGCCCTCTCAGCAACCATACAGCACGACTCAGGTTGCACTGCTCCTGAGGTTACGTCTCACACAAGCCTTTACCTTTCTGTGCCAAGTCAGGGCAGGAGCGGCCAGATTGGAGTCTGCTTCTCCTGATGGTTCTAGTTTTCCTCCTAGCCTTGCAGTGCAGAGCCTCCAATACATTCTGGCCTCTAGCAACTGCCCCATCTTCTATGGCCTAGTTTCAGTAGATTGAGGATCTCTCCAACATACTCTACAATGAAGAAGGGGAGGTACACTTGGTAATAGATAAAAGTGCTACTAACTCTCCCATTGTACTCTCTGATCATTCCTCGCAGTGCACACTGTTCCAAGTTCCAGAAGGGCAACGGCTTCTGTCTCTCCTCCTTGCTCAGTGCTATAATCACAATCACCAGAACAGAGCCTCACATGAAGTTGGCCCTCACAAGCTTGTTGTAAAGGTAAATGAAAAAGCCATAGAGAGTACCTAAAGACTTTCATAAAGAAATTCATCTATCTGTTGGATCCGGGGTTAGGGAAGTACTTGTTATGAGTGTGAGAAAAACTTCTAATACATTGAAGGAGGTAAAGAACAACATTTAGCCTGTTCTCAATCACCAAACCCAAATAAAACCCATTGCCAGGGAGTCTATTTTCACTCATAGCAACTCTATATAGATTTTCCAAGGCTGTACATCATTATGGGACCAAATAGCCTCATTTTTCTCTCACACAAGACCTGGTGGATTTGAACAATCAACCCTGTGGTTAGAAGTCCAGTATTTACTGGACAGTGTCAATCACGCTCCTTCAACTTGTCCCCTAAGACTATCACTTGAATAAATAACAAGAAAACATCCCTCAGAAAGTTAGGAGAAAATAAGGTTGACATAAAAAAGTAAAAGGAATTCGGTAGCAACTAGGGAATCAATGCACAAAGGGCAGACAGGAAGGGAGAGCAAAAAGGGGAGAAGAAAAAGAAGCAGATATATTGCGGTTCCAGCTGGCCCACAGACGCTTAAAAATAAAACCTTTCCGGCCCCAGTGAAGGGCGCCATTAATTGATTGGGCCTTTGTTTATGATTGAGTTGACATCCCTTTCGGAAGGTTAGTGGCTTGAACTTTCCTCATGACTGGCCACTGCTGTCTTGCTCATCACAGCAACATCCTTCCTAACAACCGGGTGGGTTTGGAGCTAATCTTCACATGACCTTTCTCTCTGCCTTGCGTGCAGTAGTCATTGGGACATTTAATCACAGCACAAATTACCATCCTGTTGGCGATGATGTGCACTCTCCTCTTTATTAACAGAGATAGCTCTTTGAAGTGAAGCTTAACAATTGACAACAAAGTTCCAAAATAGGAATATTGAACCTGAAAGATCTTAGTATTTTCATATAAGAAAAAGTTCTGAATAAAAAAATCACTTTGTTTGTACTTATATTGGCACAAAACTTATGGGAATTGTAGGAGAAAGGGCTTAAGAAACCACTAGCTCCAACTCCCTGCCTTTAGGCACAGCACTGTGAAATCACATCAGCTAGATGGTTCTCCAGCCTATTTTTGGAGTTCTCAATGGATAGAGATCACACAAGTTCCCTTGTTCCCAAAAGATTATGTCTAACTGAATTCTCACCATTATACTGCCCTGCAACAAGCAATTCATTAATAACTCAAAATACTGGATGAATTTGTCCTCAGGAAACCATGAACAATATAAGCTCATACATTAAAAATGTTTCCAATTTGACCCTGGACAGACTAAATTTTTAATACTTGGTAAGTATTGCTTTTCTTAATTAACATGCAAAACCCTCAACACTTACAAATGTTGCCCCCCCCCTTTTAAGTCATAAAAATACATCTGTCCTTTCATCTTCAGCATCTAAAACATAAGAAACAAATTTTAAAAATCATGTAACAGCAATGCATGGATGGTTCAAATAAATCTTCTGTGCATTTTCAGTAAGAAAAAAAAGCATAATTCTTTGCTTGTGAGACTATTCTTATGCTAAACCATTCATCTTTCAAAGTAGAATCCTTCCACTTCTAATTCTAAACTATGTGTGGTAAGCATTATTCTCAGGCAGGCTACCTTGCTTAAGACTACCCTTTACAGAAGCTGAATACAACCAGTCACAGTTCATTGGCTTTAAATGTTTGAGCTAGGGTAGTAATAGTTGAAAAATTTAAAACAAGAAGAGTATTTTAAAAAACAGAAACCTTATGAACTGCCCAATTAAACTCTCCATTGCAAATGTGGAAAGTTGGTCTGAGAGGCAGGTGGTTACAGATTGCAGTGTGATTAAGCCACAAACCTGACATATCCAAAGATAACACCCTCTGAGAACAAAGCAAAAATTAAAAAACAAATTCATTATACATCAAATCTTTTTGGATTTTTCATATTGGTTAAAATTCCAAGTATTCATCTTTTATCTCTGATATCCTCAAGGATCATGTAGTAGTTATGTACCAATCATTTCTCAATTTGAGGATTAAGAGTGTAGGTAGAGTCTAGCCTCTCAATCAGATGATAGCAAATGAGGCCTCTGTATGGGCATGGCCTTCTCCTAAGGATTCTGGGAACAGCTGGATTTCCTTCCTTGGAGGCGGGAGACACACAATCTCTCTGATGACTCCCTGTGAGACTTTTCTGAAAAGAAGCCACATGAAGCTACTCTGATTCAGCCAGACTTCTGGAGCCCGAGAAGCCAGTTTGAGAGCCCTGCCAGGCAACAAAGCCCACATGGAAGAAACACACCAGCCTGTGCGATCATGAGGTGTCGAAGGGATCGGGTATCGGGCATCATCAAAACAAAAAAATCTTACCATAGTGAATGAGGCGGGGGAGTACAAAGCCCATTTGTAGGCCCAAATTAAGAATGGAGACCCAAAGCCCATTTGTAGGCCACTGGACATCCCCTTACAGAAGGGTCTCAGGGAGGAGACGAGCCAGTCAGGGTGCAACGTAGCAATGATGAAACATATAACCTTCCTCAAGTTCCTAAATGCTTCCTCCCTCTCCCCACTTTCATGATCCAAATTCTACCTTGCAAGTCTGGCTAGACCAGAGGGTGTACACTGGTACAGGTAGGAACTGGAAACACAGGGAATCCAGGGAAGATGATCCCTTCAGGACCAGTGGCGTGAGTGGCGATACTGGGAGAGTGGTGGGGGGGGGGGGCTTGAAAGGGGGAACTGATTACAAGGATCTACATGTGACTTCCTCCCTGGGGGACGGACAACAGAAAAGTGGGTGAGGGGAGACATTGGACAGGGCAAGATATGACAAAATAATAATTTATAAATTATCAGGGGTTCATGGGGGAGGGGGTAGCAGGGAGGGGGGGCAGAATAAGGAGCTGATGCCAGGGGCTTAAATGGAGAGCAGATGTTTTGGGAATGATGAGGGTAATGAATGTACAAATGTGCTTTACACATTTGATGTATGTATGGATTGTGATAAGAGTTGTATGAGTGCCTAATAAAACAATTAAAAAAGAGAGAGAAAGAGCCCTGCCAGGGCTGAGATGCTTAATGCCACTGGATCCACAAGACTTCCACTCAACGCCCAGTGATCTTCCTGCATTCAGCATTGTTGCCATGTGTTTCCTGTGTCTGAAGAGGATTTTATAGATTGGTATTGGACAGATGGGTTAATATCAGACTTATGGACTTGATCTGGACTGGCCCAGGATGTTTTCTCAATATTCAATTGTTCTTGTATATAATCCTCTTTCTTTTTTTTTTTTAATCGCTTTATTTGGGGCTCATACAACTCTTATCAAAATCCATACATACATCAATTATGTAAAGCACATTTGTACATTCATTGCCCTCATCATTCTCAAAACATTTCTTCTCCACTTAAGCCCCTGGCATTAGGTCCTCATTTTCCCCCTCCCTCCCCACTACCCTCTCCCTCATGAGCCCTTGATAATTTATAAATTATTATTTTGTCTTATCTTGCCCTGTCCGGAGTCTCCCTTCACCCACTTTAGTCCATAAATGTGTTTCTCTAATACACATATCAGTGTCCATGAATTTATTTCTGTAGTCTACACAGACTAACACAGAGCAGGTATTTAATAATTTCAGTGTGGGAGTCTTCCTTAAGTCCAGATACCACTTCCCTAGTTTACAAATCACTGCATAGCCAAGCAATAATATTATTACTTCATTTTACTTGAGTATGTTCTGTTCATACATTAGATATATAATAATTTTAAAGTAATTTATCAATTATTTTTTCTTAATAAAGGAGCCTTGGCTAGTGCAGTGGTCAAGCAAATGGCCACTCACCAAAAGGTCATCCATCCTAATCTGCAAATTCCAAGGCACAGTCCAGCCTTGGAAACACTGTGAGCAGTTCTGCTCGATCCTATGGGGTCACTATGAGCTGAAATTGACTCAGAGACAATGGGAAGTTGTAACAGCCACTATTAGAAGCAAATCCTTTTGCTTTTTTTGTATTTGTGGAATTTCCCTTAATTTCTCTGCAGTATAATTATGAAGCTCAATCTAGAAAAGAACACACACACAAGTCAGTGTTGCAGAAAGCAGAAAACTGTTTATTCTACCTCATGGATTTACTGCTTTGGAATCTGACGGTAAACCAGTTGGCACAGACTCTGTTTGTGAGGGCATTAACAGGTAAACACTGTCAGCAAGCAGATGCAAGGCACTGGCCGGCCATGCTAATGAAAAGTGATATTGAGTTTACTAATTCTAATAAGGGCATACAGCTTGCCTTTTCTCCCAAGCACAGGGACTGTCAGAGAAACAAATGTGTAGCCCATGTTGCAATTAATTTGATTCTTGTTCTTTCAAGGCTCTACTTGTAGATTTAATTAAAGCTTTCACACACTAGGCACACTCAGGAAATATGTGAATATAATGGCTTTTGAAGGAAAGCACTGGTATAAGTTATAATTCAAACAGTAACAGGCAATCCTAAGATACAGAGATACCCTCCAGACTCCTCAGCCCTCAGAGCTAAACAGTGGTCTGAGAGGCTGAAAGGGAAAAGGAGGAAAGTGAAGCGGAAATGGACTTGAGGTCTTGTGACCAACAAGTTCACTTCAAGCAACACACACAAGATAAAAAGATAATTTTAATAATAACTTATGCTCATTCTTACTTATGTAGCAATCCCTCCCCTACCCCCCAATACAAACCATCAGGTTGTTCTTCCTCCATTGTTTCTGCCCTCCTTTTATTACTCTACTATTTCAGAGCTAAATAATACTCCACATTCCATCATTACTTTGCTTATACACTTGGATTGATAACTTTTTTATTAAATAAAGTATAATATACCTTCAGTTCTGATGTTATTAAACCCCAAACCCATTTGTCTTTGCTTTGATTTTTAAGTTTGCTTCCCCACACCAGCCTGTGTGATCATGAGGTGTTGATGGGATCAGGTATCAGGCATCTAAGACACAGAACAAAATCATACTCAATGTGAATGGGGAGGAGGCATGGAGTGGAGACCCAAAAGCCCATCTGTAGACAATTGGACATCCCCTCACAGAAGGGTCACAAGGAAGAGATGAGCCAGTCAGGATGCAGTATAGCACTGATGAAACACACAACATTCCTCTAATTCCTAATGCTTCCTTCTCCCCACTATCATGACCTCCATTCTACCTTACAAATCGGATTAGACCAGAACATGCACACTGCTACAGATAAGAGCCTGCAACACAGGTAACCCAGGATAGATAAACCTAACCCCCAGGGCCAACAATAAGAATAGAGATACCAGGAGGATAAAGGGAACGTAGGGAGGAGAAAGGGGGAATTGATCACAAGAATCAATCTAGAACCCCTTCCCAGGGGGACGAGCAACAAAAAAATGGGTGGAGGGCAACAGAAGAGGATGTAAGATACAAAAATAATAGTCTATAACTTATCAAGGGTTTGTAAGGGAGAGTGGCCAGGGGATGGAGGGGTTAAGATGAGGAGCTGATATTAAGGGCTCAAGTAGAAAAAAAATACTTTGAAAATGATGATGGCAGCATATGTACAAATGTGCTTGACACAATGGATGAATGTGTGGATTGTGATAAGAGATGTAAGAGCCCCCAATAAAAGTATTAAAAAAAAAGGTAAGGTAGTACTATGAATATTAACATGGAGAGGTGTGTATGATACATAGTTAAGTGGTAAGGGCAATTGTGAAAATATAGCTTGTGCAGACTTTATCCAATTGCATAAAAGGCTTATATTTGCATTTATTATTTATATGGTTAAATTCCACAGAATTCTGTTAACAGACTCTTCCCTGAGAGGTGGGATTGCTGTTGATTCTCAAACAGGGCGATTTTTACCCCTGGCTGACCATATCTAGGTGTCACAACTACAGAGGGGTTGCCTAGGCATCTTGTGTATCAGAGATGCTGTGAATTCTCCTACAAGGCCCAAGACTGACCCCACCAACAAATGGTACAAAATATCAAGAGCCCCAAGTTTAGAAACTCGTGTTTAAAGGGATTCAAATGCAATTGGTTTGTTCTTTTTTTGCAAAAAAAAAAAAAAAGTTGCTCCCCCAAATCACACTTAGTAATCCAAGTATTTCCTTTAAAGTTATTGATTGATGTAAACAATACTGTGCAGAATTAAGTCCTTATTCCTCTAAAAGAAGTAGCTGAGGATCAAAATCATATGACTCAAAGAACATCATTAGAGAGTGTCAAATGTTATCGATAGCTGTAATGTGGAAGTGAAATGTAACTGGAATGCATGTCCCTATTTATTTAGGCTATAATCAGAAAATAATTCACCTAGAAGTAATTCAAGATTTTATTTTACTCAATTTATTTCTCTGGTAAAAAAAGTGGAGTTGGCAATATTAGAATCAGCCACTGGTAGAACTAATGAACCTAAAATATTACCTGGAAATTCCTGAATTGAACCAAAAAGAGATGGGTTCATGATTTCCCAAAGGTCACAGAGACTTCGTGGTCCTGCTGGTACTTTAATACAGATCGTTGGATGTGGCTTTGTGCCTTTGCTTCCAAATCAAACTAAACTTAATCTTTCTCAGAATCATCTTAACATCTGTTTTCATTAGATTTCTCTTGAATGATCTGCAGGAAGTAACGACTGGTAAATTGAGGTACAGATCAGGCACCATGATTTCCATTGGGAATTTGATAATAAGAGGTATCTTTTCCCCTTTAATTTCAAAACTCTTTTCAATGATCAGCAATGATAGATTAGTCCAGGACCAGATAGGATTTCAAAGGCAAGCTTTTCAACTGCCTTGTCCATGTCTACCCAAAAGTATTCTAGAGAAAACTGATGACTTCCTAGTTCACATTGTTAAACAGTAATCCAGGTTATAACAGATATTCAGTTATAAAGAGAAAGACTCTCCATCACATAAGTCCTTGTGCCCTTCACTATTTATCTCTAAAAGGAATTTTTTTTTCTTTAATTGCCAAGTGCATTTGCGCATGTAACATAGAACCATGCCGGTATTCTCTCACTGCTCCTTCATGTGGACTTGTGTGGAGTGTCTTCATAAAAATGGTCAGAATTGGATGGGTTGAAACAAGAATAAGAAATTAAATAAGAAAATTAGACATATATTTAAATGCTTCATTTGAAGCAAAAATAAGTAAGAGGATGCTCAAAGAGAGTAACTGCTTTCAAACAGGAAGAAGTATCTCTAACAATAATTTTCTTGTTGAGAAGGTAGCGCTGGAGGTCCTGACCATGGTAATATGAGACGGATGATTTGAAAAGGTCAGGAAGACACCTGATTGTCTAATCTCTCACAATGACATGCAATAATTTCAACCAGAAGAGAGTTCATCCTTTGCAAAAATCTGCCAGATCAATTCTATGCCAGATTCCTGATGATGGTGTTGACCACGGGAGGAGAGCAATACTGCTTCAGGTGGAACTGTCAGCATAATCCGAAGATTACCATTTAACACAAGGAAAAGCTCAGAAAACACTTCCTCCCACACGACCTACCTTCAGAGTTCAGACCATCTTTTGTGGATATTCTGAACTGTACACTTGACCTCACAATCCATTTTCCAAGAATATAGAGCATAAAGCATCCATGCTAACTACATGCCTGCCATGTTTTCCCCTGGCTGTGACTCCTTTTTACTAAGAGTTTAGCATTTCCTCCCTCACAGAGGGATGAGCTATTTACAAAGCAACATTTCCTCATTTCTCATAGTCTTACATCCATGGCAGGCCAGTGGCATCTGGTTCAATATTTCATTAAATCCTCCTGCAAACTAACAGTTCAATCTATTAGAAAACTACATTCCCTAAGCAACATAAATTACCTAGCAAGCTGTGCTGTTACCACTCAGCACAGCCCATTTGTTGTGGAGGCGTTTTATCGCTTCTGAGTTTCTGCACATTCCGAATACAAGAATCAGAGCTTACATGAAGCTCCCTCAGACAGGAGACGTAAAAACATAACAAACAAACAAGCAAACAATTCTGTACCAAGAACAGACTACTTAGGGCTAGAATGAATTGTTTTCAGGTTCTGCCTTCATCGTCCACATATTTAATGTAGATTATTGTCTTGGGAATGAGTTTTACCAACTCATGTAACCTGAGGATGTCCCATCTTTTCCTGCTTCTCAGTAAAACGAAAGGAGAACATTCCCATGGCAGTCTCAGTAGAGGTCCTGCTAAACAGCCTCTACAGTGAATTTATTTCTGCTGCAAGCGATGTGGCTCAGAAGTAAGGATAGATAAACAGTTTTGTTTTGAGGTAGTTTGGATAATTCAGTGGTCAGAGCATACCATCTTCAACTAACAGCCACTTGGACACGTTTGCTGTATGTAAAGAGGATGGATAGCTCTGATCCCAGTCTTCTACTCTAGTGATAGTCAGGATGCTAGGATTAGGCATAGATACAGCACCTGCACTGGTGCTCAGTGATGGAGTCCACAATAATCATCTGTACTTTATTACTCTAATGAGCTTGCCCTTCCACCTCCAGGCAATGAGCCTGACTTTAATTGGCCGCTTTTGTTTGTTTGTTTGCTTGCTTACTTGTTTTTGAGTGATTTTAATGTTAAATGTTTGCTGTATGAAGACAACAGTAAAATAAAGCTTCAATAACAGCAAATATTCAGCTCATTTATGAGTTTGCTGCATGCCAGTCAAAAGGTGCAAATATTGTAACTGACTGTAATTGTGTGGTTGGCATAGCAATCCATCACAATGCCTTTCTTTGCCCAGCTGAGCACCTTCTCCAGGCAGTAGGACCTGTCACAGATTAAGACTTCTTGCTTAGCAGAGCTCACCTAATGCAATAGAAAAATCCAGACTATGAAAATGGGTAATGGAGCCCTTGCATCATCACTGGCATGTCATGAACTCAGCTCAGTTTACATCATCGCATTTAAGCAGTTATTAGAATCTGCAAATTGGGATTTAAATACCAAGCCCCCAAAGGATTCAAATTTTCTGGGCTTCTGTTTCTTTATATTTAAAACAAGAAGTTAGGGCGAAATGAGCTCCAAAGGCTCCTTCCAGCTCTTGAAACGTCTATGCATCATTTGGTTTGAACCAACTTGTGCATTAAATGCATTCCAAAGGATCGCAATGGAAAGTGAATACTAGGATACTAAATCCAATTATAAAATGACTTTACACTGTTGTCTCAGAGATAAGTACTTACAGAATAAAATGGACTCAACATATGGAAAAAAGTCACATTTCAGGGAATTCGTATCCATTCGGTCTATAAGAATACACAAACACACACGCACATAAACTTCAAAAAAAGATTTACATTATCAATCAATCTATGATTGAAGATGAAATCAAAGTGCACACACACATATATCACAGTAAATCCCTGCCTTGGGGAAAATTCTTCCAGTTCTACAAATTATGTGAATCTCACCATAGCTATGGATTAAAGAGTTAGGGCTTTTTCTTTTTTTGCTGTCGATGATGCTGTTCCTGTGTTTAAATCACAATTTGAAAAAAGTGCATGAAGGTATACTTTCTGAAGAGTTCAGAGAATGCAGGCAACAGTGTGGGAAGCAAACTTAATAGCTAAATACTTTTAAAATAAACCATTAATTTTACTTCCTCCACATATTTTTGTCTTATTAATAATGATAAGCATCTTTTCCTTCTTCAGTGTTATTTTCCTGAAGATACAACATTTAGGCAGGCATTGCTAATACATGTCCATGATGTACTGCAGGGATACTCAAACTTTTCAGGGAGAAAAAGAAAGAAAATACGGAATATAAAATAGCAGTAGCAAATAGGATTTGTCAACTCTCGCTAGGTGTTTTGCTCCTCATGTGAAAAATAAGTGATATTTACTCTTTTCAGTCTTTATTTCCCTTCCATATAATCACACTTTTTCTCTATCCAAGTTAAATTCTGAAGACAAACAGGAATGCAATATATTTAACACATGCCACTGAGCCTAGCCAGAACTTGCAGACACAATAGTCAACCTAGATTTATGAGTGACACATTTTCCTCTTCATAAAGTCTCTCTGGTGACAGGCAGTCTGGGTTGCCAATAAAAGGAGGGCATGTGTGGTAAGGTCCAATGAGTGGAACTTCGCTGAAAGAATGCTTGTCATATGTAGATTTGCATTGATTAAAATGCAAATACAAAAGAAGTATTTGTATTTCCCTAAAATGTAATACAATAAGTAGATGGCAGATAAATTACCTTTGTTCAACAAAATTCAACATTTGTTCACTATATAAACAATTTGTGATTAACTACCTTTTCATTTGGACTTTTTCTCTCCCATTAACATGAACAATTGAGTGTTATAAAGAACGCCTTAGAACATAGTTATTTTATGAAAAATGAATATGGGAGACTTCCGGGAAGATGGTGATGGAGTGACACATACCAGAGGGACTCTGCAGAATTCAGCCCAGCAGAGTTGCTTAGAGGGAAATTCAATGCTGCTGGAACGCAGGGGGAGCATCATAAAGATAAGTAGGGACAGACCCACGGGGTTTTGAGGGGCTGGGGGCTTTTGGCTTACCTCAGTTGAAGCTGGCTGGGGCTTGACCTTGGCCATGCCATTGTCCCTTCCAGAGCCAGGACCATTCGGAGCCCATAGGGAGGCCTAGTATCGACACAGCCGCAGTTTGCCCTCACCTGCCTCGGGGCAGGGTCTGGACCCTTACAGCTGCATGGGCAGGGATTGGGGTCCAGCTACATTGTTGATTTTGTTCCCATCTCTGCTCTCTGTCCCCCCACAGTACTGGAGGTCTTCCCAGGTGGCAGCCACCACCTCAGGACAGGGACTAAACCCTTGCAATTCCACAGGTAGGGATCGGGGTTCAGCTACATTGTTGCTTTTGTTTACATCTCTGCTTTGTGTCCCCCAACGGTCTTTGAGGGCTGTGCAGGGGCTTTTTCTCGGCTCAGCTGCCTCAGGGCAGGGACTAAATCCTTGCAGCTCCACTGGCAGGGAGTGGGACTCAGCTAAATAGTTGCTTTTGTTTCTCACTCTGCCCTATATTACTGTACAGTCTAAATGGTCTTACTTTTTAATTTTTTTTCTCTCTTTGTCTCATTCCTGTTCTATCACACTCCACTGCTGACCTCGAGAACACTCCCCTTAGCCTAGGGCATTTATGCCTGCACCACACCCAGCTATGTGAGCTCCACCCTGTGTAGCTAGCCTGACGCTAGGGAAAGCCTTGCTTTCCCTCCAGCGGATACTCTGCCCAACTTCTAACCAGGGAATTCCTGCCTGTGCACCTGGGGGCATAAGGAAGCTCGACCAACACTTATCAACATTCCAAGCTGTTGCAGGAGCCTCTGCCAAACCTCCGCAACACCAAAGCAGGCAACCCACCAGCCTTCCCGGGCACTCCCCTGATAGGGAAGCCACAGGAGGATAAAGTGGTAGGTTAATCCCATAGCAAAATTAGCTGTAGGCAGTTTGAAGAAGCATTCCTACAAGTCTCCCAGAGAGAGCCAGAGCTCTTTGACTGCCTGGAATATGGCACCTGGCTCCTCTAAACAGCCTGGCTCCTCTAAAATGCAAACAGCTATCAGCCCCAACGACTTCAATGAAAAACAGGAGAAACAAAAGGCAATGGCAGAAGATGTCCTGAACATAATAACATACATAGAAGAAGCAGACATTGAGCTGCAACAGAAAGAAGTTTTCAGAATGCTGCTTGGAGTCAAACTGGATATTAGGGAGACAATACAGAAAAAGGATGAAATGATAGCAGAGATAAAGGTCATACACCAAAGGGAAATACAGGAGCTTAGGGAGGAGATAGCAAAAAACAGTAGCAGAAACAAGGACCCCGAGAATTGACTGGAGGAATCAGAGAACTGCATCAGTGACTTGGAAGACAGCCAAGCAGACTTTAACAAACGCGAACAAAAATCTAATAAGATCATCAGAGAAGCGGAAGAAAACGTAAGAGCTACGTCTGATGCTATGAAGCAGAACAACATTAGAATTATTGGCTTATTGGAGGAAGACACAACAAAGAAATCCTCTGCAACAATAGTGAGAATTCTTGGAGGAAAACTTCCCCAACATAATGAATGAAAACCAGGCAACCATGCAGGAGGCTGAAAGAACACCAACTAGACTGAAGCCCAAGAAGAAGTCACCAAGGCACATAATAGTTAAACTATCCAACTTTGAGGAAAAGGGGAAAATCATGAGGGCAGCTAGGGAAAAACAAGTAATTCCCAAATAAGAATATGCTCAGACCTATCAGCAGAAATATGAAGAAGAGGAGAGAGTGGAGTAACATATTCCAAAAATTGAAGGAAAACAACGCCGATCAAGACAGATGGAGAAGTAAGCGTCTTCCCAGCGAAGGAAAAACTCAAAGAATACGTTAGAAGAAACCCAGCTCAACAAAAGATCCAGAGATAAGGAGGGACACTATATAATGCTCAAGGGAATGGTAGACAAAGAACCACTAAGCATTGTAAACATATATTCCCTGAATGAGAGACCCGCTAAATAGGTCAACCAAACAATCCAAAAGATTAAAAAAGTAATCACAGCCTCAACAATTATACTGGGTGACTTCAACACACCACTCTCTGAGAAAGATAGATCACAGGGAAAGAAACTCAACAAGGAGGTTGGAGATCTAAACACCACTATTAGACAGTTTGACCTGAAAGATATTTACAGAGATTTTCATCCAAATAAAAAAAAAATACACATTCTTTTCAAGCTCACAAGGCACATATTTGAAGATAGACCACATGCTGGGGCATAAGGCAAATCTACATAAATTTAAGCACATTGATATCATACAGACCTCTCTCTCTGACTACTGTGCCATAAGGCTGGAAATCAA
>NW_022103955.1:1667476-1690177 GCF_000313985.2 Echinops telfairi
AATGGGTAGCGGGGGCACGGGGCACTAACCCACCCAAGGGGAGGGTACTGTTTATATCTCCAGAGGGAAAGAGGGACCAGACTTCAACCCAGTGCCCCAAGGTGTGAATGTGGAGTAGGGAACTGGTGGAGAGGTCTGGGGGGCTGCCCCTAGTCCCAAATACTAGTCCGAAATAAGTGGATGCCTGCCCCTCCCCCCAGAAGAATTTATTTCAAATGATGGCAACTGAATCTGCAGCTCCGGGAGAGGGACATTATCTGATTGGAGCACAAGGGAGCAGATGAAGATGAAGGGGGAGTAGGAGAGAGTGGAGTACATCCTGGCCCACCAGGCCTTGAGGACGATGACCCCAATTAGAGCAGCCAATCCACAGAGAGGAACAGATGGCCAGCCCCACTATGAGACATGACACCCCTCACTAACCCATGACCCTGCTGCGGGGGACAGCACCAGAGACACAGTGTGGGAATTGCGCTTGATCTGATCTTGCCACACAGAGGCAAAGCACTGGGGGAGTGCAGCGGAATAGCAAGGGCATGGAGAGGCAAGGTCCCCAGGGAATGCGGAAGGTGGACTTTGGGGCCAGGCTATGGTGCCTCAACAGACTGGACTGGAAAACACTCCTAAAGGGCAACAAATGATCCTTGAACTAATTACAAGCTTTTCTTTCTTGTTGTGTTTTGATTTTTTTCTGTCAGTGGTTTGTTGTTGTTGTTGTTGTTTTGTTGTATATTGTTGCTTAGTTTTGCTGTCTTGTTTTTGTGCATGTTATTATCTCCGAAGATCTGTCTAAATAAGATAGGCTGGATGAACAATCTGGAGGAGAAAACAACGGGAATGACAGTTCCGGGGGTACATAGAAGAGGTGGCGGTGGGGGCAAAGGAAGTGGTGTTAACAAACCCAGGGACAAGGGAACAACAAGTGATCCAAATTGGTGGTGAAGTGGGTGTGGGAGGCCTGGTAGGGCATGATCAAGGGTAATATAATAAAGAGGAATTGCTGAAACCCTGGTAGGGACTGAGCATGATAGTGGGATAGGAGGAAAGTCAAAGGAAATAGAGGAAAGAGCTAGAAGGCAAAGGGCATTTACAGAGGTCTAGATAAAGACATGTACATAGGCAAATATATTTATATATGAGGATGGGGAAATAGACCTATATGCCTATATTTATAGGTTTAGTATTAAGGTAGCAGAAGGACATTGGGCCTCCACTCAAGTACTCCTTCAATGCAAGAATATTAAAAGCTTGAAGGTAAACAAGCGGCCATCTAGCTCAGAAGCAACAAAGCCCACATGGAAGTAGCACACCAGCCTATCATGAGGTGTCGAAGGGATCAGGTATAAGGCATTATCGGAACAAAAAATCTTATCATAGTGAATGATGGGGGGAGTGGGGAGTGGAGACCCAAAGCCCATTTGTAGGCCACTGGAGATCCCCTTGCAGAGGGGTCTCGGGGAGGAGAGGAGCCAGTCAGGGTACGATGTAGCAATGATGAAACATACAACTTTCCTCCAGCTCCTAAATGCTTCCTCCGCCCCCCACTATCATGATCCGAATTACACCTTGCAAGTTTAGTTAGACCAGAGGATATACACTGGTACAGATAGGAACTGGTAACACAGGGATTCCAGGGCAGATGATCCCTTCAGGCCCAGTGGTGTGAGTGACGATACTGGGTGGGTAGAGGGAGACTGGGTTGGAAAGAGGGAACCGATGACAAGGATCTACATGTGACCTCCTCCCTGGGGGAGGGATAACAGAAAAGTGGGTGAAGGGAGACGTTGGACAGGGCAAGATATGACAACATAATAATTTATAAATTATCAAGGGCTGATGAGGGAGGGACGAGCGAGGAGGGAGGGGAAAAAATGAGGAGCTGATGCCAGGGGCTTACGTGGAGAGCGAATGTTGAGAATGATGAGGGCAATGAATGTACGAATGTGCTTTACACAATTGATGTATGTATGGATTGTGATAAGAGTCGTATGAGCCCCTAATAAAACGATTAACAAAAAAAAAGGTAACGGACCAGGGCTCATGTAGAAAGCTAATGTTATGAGAATGATGATGGCAACAAATGTACAAATATGCTCGACACAATGGATGTATGTATGGATTGTGATAAGAATTGTAAGTGTCCCCAATAAAATGATTTAAAGAAAAAAAAAGAAAAATGAATATGGAATTAACTTATTTTTCTCATTAATGAAGAAGTAACAGTCTGAAAATGACAAAATACAGCAAATTTCCTGTGACAGAGGAAGAAAATGAAAATCAAGAGCATTGCAGAAATGAGATGTAGTCTATGCATTTATTTTGCTAAATTTAATTTTAAATACTTATATTTCTAGTCATATTTTATAAGAATTAAAAAACATTATAAAGTACCTTATTATGCTTTTCTATTACGTAGTCTTGGTTACATAATGATTTGGGACTGCAAGCTGGAAAATTTAACTCTTTGGCATGTCATTTGGGCTAGATATGACAAAAATATGTTCGTGTTACAATCATGTAAGATTAATTATTAGCCCTCAGGAAATATCTTTCAGATTAAAACTAACTTGGCAAAATGATTACAAGAAAAAATTATAAGAAAATATGTAGTATTGTCTACAGCTGAGAAGTAGAGACCCTTTTCTAACCAGCAGCAGATATTACAAAGGAACTTCAAAAATTTCATGGAAAAATAAAATTAAAAGTTAATAGACTTTTCCCATGAAACTTTCTGAAGCCCCCTCATATAACTTGGGTGTACTTAAAATGGAGAATAAGCTATGGGGCCAGAGAGCTGGCATAAAGGCAAGCTAGAGCTATCAGTCAGGTCACTTAAAAAAGTTAGCATCACACCTCCCTACGTGGTTGGAAAGTAAGCCTCAATGTTTATTTCAGCGTCAGATGCCACACTATGTCAACAGACAGAAAAATATAAGTTGCTGCAGCATATTCATTTTACCAAACTTTTTACACATCAAAAACACATGTCGACCCTATCTGTTTCTGAAAGCAGGGTCCAAAAGTCCTTTTGAGGGCTTGTGTCTAGCTTAGCAAGACCCGGGCCTCATGCTGGTATGGCAGCTTTTCATTCAAGACACTAGAGTTCTTGCCTTTGAGCCACAGCCTCCTCCATTCCCACAAGCAAGCTGCTCCGCCTCCTTGTCCCTGCTGCGCCACAGCCATGAGGGGGGAGGAGCTCAAGCACACCATCCCAGATGGGCAGCGCGTGCATCTGTGCTCGGACTAACAAGTGAGGGTGCCGGCAGCAATCAGAACACAATTGGATATTCAAGTTCAGTCTTCCTGTGGATTGGATGCACAGTGTTAATTATGGATTTCGGAGACACAAAGGTGAGGTCAGCTGGTAAGGCAATCCTGAGAAGTACCAATGCCAGAGACCTCTTTGATAGTGTAGTGCATACATGGCAAACCCGGGCACTGTGTGGGAGTTAATGCCTACTGTTGCAAGGTGCTGTGAAGAATGCTGTCAGTCTCTCCAGGGACCAAGCAGTTACTACATGTGGGTGAGAGAGGCTGCTACACCGATGCTGGCTCTTACAGGGTATGAACCACAGGGCATAAAATGACTCACACAAACAGTTGACTCTTCATTTGTAGCATGTTTCAGGCCTATTCAGTTGCTTGTTATTTCTAAAGGAGCTGAGGTATCCAGTTTTCCCCTCTGCATAGATAAGTGAGTACTTCCAGTGTTTCATTAGCTTGTTGAAACATTTCAACTGGTATTTCATCAAATCCCTGGAGCCTTGTTTCTGACTATTGCTTTCAGGGGAGCTTGAGCATCTTCCTTCAGGACCATTGGCTCTGGCTCATGTGCGATTACCCCCTGAAACGGTGGAATGTTGACGAGTTCTTTTTGGTACAGTGACTCTGTATATTCTTTCCATCTTCTCTTGATGCTTCCTGCATCGTTAAATATTTTGTGTATACAATCAAGATTGCAACTAGAGGTTTGAGTTCTTCCTCAAGTTCTTTCCATTTTCTAATTCTGGGTCTTTATATATTTCATTATAATATTTGTCTTCTTAAGCCACTTTTTGAAAGCTTGTGTTCAGCTCCTTGACTTCACGATTTCTTCCATTTTCCTTAGGTACTCTATGATAAAGAGTGAATTTCAGAGTCTCTTCCGATTTCGATCCCTTCTTTCTTTCCTGTCTGTTTAATGACCTCTTGCTGTCTTCATGAAAGGTGTTCTTGATGTCCTCCCACAGCTCATCGGATATTCTGTCGTCAGTGTTCAATGCCTCAAATCTGTTCTTGAAACTCAGGTGGGACAGGTTCCAGGTCATATTTTCGCTTTTGTGGACTTGCTTTCATTCTCTTCAGCTTTATCCTGAACTTACACATGAGCAGTTTACAATATGTTCCACAGTCAGCCCCTGCCCTAGCTTTAGCTGATGAGATTCTCCAGTGTGTCTTCCGACAGATCTAGTCAATTAGATTTCTGTTTTCCATTTGGACAAGTCCATGTATATAGTCGCCTTTTATGTTCTTGAAAAAGGTATGTGCTATGAACAAGTTATGGTCTTGTAAAATTCTATCATGCATTCTCCCACTTCATTTCTATCGGCAAGTTCCTATTTTCCAATTACTGTTCCTACCTCTTTGTTTCTAACTTTTGCATTCCAATCACCAATAAGTATCAACACATCTTGGTTATATGTTTGATCAATTTCTGACTGAAGATGTTGGTAGAATTCTTTAATTTCTTCATCACTAGCTTTGATGGTTGGTGAATAAATTTGAATAATAGTTGTCTTGACTGGATTTCCTTGGTGTTCGATAGATATAATGCTATAAAAGACAGTGTTGTACTTCATGGTTGATTTTTCAATGTCTTTTTGACCATGAAGGACCTGCCATTCTGCTTGATGGTGTTAGCTCTGGCACAGTATAGCTCACAAGATTTCTCATTCGCAATGGCCAGTCCCAGTCCATTTCAGCTCACCAACGTGGAGGATATTGATCTTTATGTGTTCCATTTCATTTTTGATGACTTCCAATTTTCCTAGATTAATACTTGGATTTCCAAGTTCTGATCTTTAGCATGTTTTTGCAGCTGTTTCTCCTTACCTTGAGTAGTGCCCCATCAGAAAATGAAGATTCCCAAAGGCTCCACCCTTACAAGCTTTACCCAACTCATGTCACTATGTTTGCCTCCACTCAGAGAAATAAGTTCCTCCTCAGTCACATTGAGTGCCCTCTGACCCAAAGCTGTTCTTAGTCTGCAGCTCCATTGAAACCATTGACTTTGGATGCTCTTGTTGGCATTTGAAATAACAGTGATGTAGCTTCCAGCATCAGAGCAATGCAGAAGCCACCACAATATGAAAAAATGGCAGACAAGTGGTGGCTGAATAGGGTCCAAAACCTAAGCCTAGATTCACTGCCATCTAGTCAATGCTGCCTCATAATGACTGCCCTGCGGGTTTCTGAGACTGCCACTGTTTATAGGAGTAGAAAGCCCAGTCTTTCTCCCCAGGAGCTGTTGGTTGTTTCAAAGTACCAACCAGGTGGATCAGAGCCCAAAGCGTAAGCACTACATCACCAGGGCTCTGGCAGAATATGGTGTTTAAGCAAAATCCCCTTGATAGGGCTATATCATAATAATGAACTTAATTACAAAATTGAGTTATAATTTTGAGAAATTCAAAGAAAGGGGTTTTGTAGGAGGAAAAAGAATCAGTTTCTTTCATCTGTAAGAACCTGAAGTTAACATGCTGGAGCTACTAATGACTCTTTTATAGCTGAGATGAGATGGGCTTATGTAACGTAGGGCCTAGTGTTGATTCAAATATTTTATAAGTGAAGCAACAAACATTTGTCAGGTACCTAAGAAGAGTCAGGAATGGGGGATACAAATAATGATTAAGCCCGGTTCCTGCTCTCCAAGAGACTGTTGTCAAGTGAGAGTCATCACCGTGTCTATTACATACAAAAGAGTTTCTGGTAAACTAAAGAATAATTTAGCACCCATTCATTGAAGCTGCATTGAACCAAACCCTGCAAAGAAATAACCTACTGCCATCAAGTTAATTCCAACTCAGAGCCACCTACAGGACAGAGTATAGTTGTTCCTTAAGATTTCCAAGACTGTGTATCTTTGTGGGAGCAGATGGCGTCACCTTTTTGCCTGCAGAACAGTTGGTGTGTTTGAACTGCTGTCCGTACAGCTAGAAGTCCGTGCTTATCAGCTCACAGCACCACCATGGATCTTTCAACCAAGAGGACCCTGAAAATTCCAGTCTTGATGTTTTTAGGTTGTGTATGTCCCATTTAGTTTCTTTTTGCCGATTCCTTAAGAGCCATAAGGATGTAATTTGAAGGACTATGTACTTCCAGAATGCTGGGAATATTCACATTTTGTCTACAGGCTAGCTGTGCCATCATCACTGTTACTAGTAAAGAAAATGAAAATCCCAAATTGTGGAAGGCATTGGTATTCCAGCATCATTACTGACAAAGTGTACATGCTAAGCAGCATTCATAAAGCACCTCTGGCTGCCTTATTCAAATGTGGTACAATATTAATTATAGTCAAAGGTAAATATGTACCAAGCACATGAATATTCTCTGGCTTTGAGCTTAGCAAATTGATTCTCCTAGTCATCTTAAAGACAACAGTCAAGAACATAGGTGAACAATTATCATCTGCTCCAAGCCTGGCCTAGAGATGACCTGTTATAGACGGATGAGGGCAGTGCTAATAACCTGTCCATACATCATTCTATCTTGAAGAATGAGCCCTTTTAGCACACATGCAAGTGGTAGAAGTACATCTATTGGTTCCTGTACGGGACTTCTTTCATTGCATGCACACCTAAGAAAGGGTTCACGTTATACTCCTGGGTTTTAGAAGATGTGTTTGCCAAATTACACAATTAATTAAGCAAGGAAATGTGTCTTGTCTAACACACGTTCTTCCAGTCAGTTTTTCAAGTCAAGAAAATAAACAACATTTTAGAATCCAAAAATATATTCTGATTTTCCACCATCAAGGTCTTTTGTTTTTCTCCCAACTATGGCTATTTCATTTATCTTAACTTGATTTATTGTTTTAAACCCATTTTCAATGGTAAATTCTCTACAATATAACTAAAAGTGGTGATGGAAGATCTGAAATAGAAATGATTGCTGAGTGCCCATGATTTAAACTGGAAATAAGCTAATGAGGAGTCAGAGTAATTTTGAGAATTTGGAGAAGCCCTGGCAGAGCAGTGGTTAAAGTGCTGGGCTGGAAACCAAAAGGTGGGCCTCTAGTTCATCCACTACTCCATGGAAACATGATGCGGAAGTCCATAACCTTAAATTGACGTGGGAGTCCACACCTTAAAAACTACTCCATCTTTTCGGGGCACTGTGATATGAATCAACTTGATCAAGGCAATGGGTTCGGTTTTCAGTCTCTTGAGAACACAAAATTTCATAAATCATAGAGCACATGCCATTAAAAAAATTACTGGTAATGTTCTTTGGCTTTCCGTGTTACAAAAAGGACCCAGATCACAAATGAAAAATGTTACCTTACACATAATCAGATCTATAATTTTGATCTTTGAAACTGCGACTTGCTAATGATGCTCATTCATCACTTATATTCTTCTCAGCGTCAGTTTTTGTCTTCGCAATGAATTGCTTTACGTAACCACTTAGAACTTCAATTACATTTTGTTTCTGTTGCTGTTCTCCACTAGTCGGAATCATGAAAGTGAAAAGGTACATAGGATAAGAACCCTTTGATTTGTCTGGCATTCCTTTGTTATAATACTGTCCAGGGCTATGCAATGGGTAGACTTTGCCTGAAAGCAATCATTCATAACTTGGGTGCCAGTACCAAGTGTAGAGGTGTAGTTCAGGCCAGCTTTGTATGATATGCAGAGCGTGGACCTCACCTTTGGCAAGGTTAGAACCTTTGAGTTTGTGGTTAATTTCAGGGGACACTCAACAGCTAGACTTTATCTAGAAGAAAGCAAGGTTTAGATAATCAGGTTAACACCCCAAGTTGAAAACAAAACTACAGTTTTAGAATTTAGGGAGAAGTTTGGTAAGGTGCTTGAAAATGTGGGGGGACATTAGAAAATTAAACTGATCCTGAGGCAAGGCCTCTTGGAACTCAAGGAGGACTTGTCTTGGCGTGCCCATTCTATCAGGAGCAAGCTGTAAATGAGCAGTGGATGGGCAATAGGTGGCATGGGACGGATATAGGGAAGCTTTTTGTAAGCTCCGACGTTACTCCAATTGCAGGAGTATGAATGAGCACTGTACGAATGAGCACTGGCTAGGAGAAGGACGAGCCGTAGGGCTCATGTGCCATGTATTCACTGCAGTGAAAAATAGCAAAACATTGATGATAATTGCAGTTTGAGGCAAAGACCAAGTAGGGGGTCACCAGGCTGTGAGCTATGGACACCAGAGCAGCTCCAAAACCCCAGGGACTTTTAGGTGATTTTCAGTTTGATTCTCTTCCCTAAAAATAGCTGTGTGGTGAAGAATTTATTGGTAAATATATACCTAGTCTTCTTCAAACCCAGCATAAAAGACTATATAAAAACTGACACATAGCCCTCATTGATTCTTCACGCCTCCTGACTTTGTGGCTTGTGGCAGGGCACTGCCGTGACCAGTGGAACTGTCTAGAGAACACCTAGAAAGGACAGTCTCCTGGAAGTGGGCTGATCGGTGAAGATAAGCATTGCCAGGTAGCAGATTAAAATGCCCACCCTGAGGACACTATTTTTTTTCCTTTTTTTTTTTTTTAACATTTTATTAGGGGCTCATACAACTGTTATCCCAATCCATACACACATCAATTGTGTAAAGCGCATTTGTACATCGTTTCTCAAAACATTTTCTCTCCATTTAAACCTCCGACATTAGGTCCTCATTTTTCCCCTCCCTCCCCGCTCCCCCCTCCCGCATGAGCCCTTGATAGTTTATAAATGGGTATTTTGTCATATCTTGCCCTGTCCGATGTCTCCCTTCATCCACTCTTCGGTTGTCTGTCCCCCAGGGAGGAGGTCACGCACAGTTCCATGTAATCGGTTCCCTCTTTCCTACCCATTCTCCCTTTACCCTCCCTGTTTTGCCACTCACACCACTGGTCCTATAGGGCTCATCCGTCCTGGAGGACACTATTTTAAAAAGATTAGCATGAGTAGAATTTAAGTGATTTAATATTATGAGGAAAAGGCCTCTGTTTTAGTTACCTCATGCTATTAGAACAGAAACACCACAAGTGGATGGCTTTTAACAAGTAAAAACTGATTCTCTCATAGTTTAGTTTAGGAGGCTAGAAGTCTGAACTCAGGGTGCCAGCTCTGGAGGAAAGCTTTCTCTTTCTGATAGTGCACAGTTTAGCAGGCTGACAGCGGTTTTCTTCAAAGAAACATCTGTGGGCCCCTTCCCCTGGGTCTAGGAGGTTCCCAGCACAAGGACCTTGAATTGAAAGGACATATTCTACTCTTGGTTCTTCTTTGTTCATGGTAATCAGGACCCTCTGGATCTATGCTTGTTTCTTTCATCTCGCTTATATCTCAGAAAAGATAGATTCAAGATACAACTTAAACCTATAGATTTCATCCTGCATTATTAGCACAACTGCCACACCTCCGACCTCATAACATCATAGAGGTTAGGATTTATAACACACAAGAGAATTATATCAGATCACAAAATGGAGAATAATGACATATTACTGTGAATTATGGCCTAGACAAGTTGACACATACTTTGGAGACACACAATTCAATCAATAACAGACTCCAGCAGAAATTCCTATCTAAGGTTCAAAAAAGGTACAAAGGACTTACAAAGTGGATTAGAGAGATGAAGAGCTGATAGCAATTCCAGGTGCTACATGCAGGGACCAGTTCTAATTATAAAATGAAGATATCACTAATACAAATAACCTGAAAACACCAATGACAACATATGGGAAGCCTAAGTTACCTGGAAAATATTTCTTTACTGACCAGCCAGGTTGAAGATTGGTTTTGCGATCCGTGGTACCATCAGGAAGTAATGACTATGTAGGAAGAGAGGAAGCTTGGGCAAGACAAGGGCTTAGTCTTTTGCTTATGGCCAGAAACATGTAGATAATAAAATAATTTTAAAATGTCTTTAATTATATGTCTGTTGCTTGATTTATCTTAGGATAGAATCAGGAATCACCAAATTGGTGACTAGCATGCCCATTTTTTGGGCAATCACAGCATTTAAAAATGAACTAGTAGTCAATAAAAAATAAAATAATAGAGAAGTTAAATTTTTCCAAATCAAGATTTATAGCTCCCCATATGAAAAAAGGCCAGAAAAAGTTATGTCAGCGAACACTTATCTGAAGTTGAACTACAACTGCCTTCCAGAGTCCCACTCTTCACCTTTCCTCCCCTGCTCACCTTCATTGGCTTTTTAAGCTACACCTCCTGTGACCCTTTGAACCCTGGCTTGACAAATCCCAAAGAAGCAACTTAACTGCTATGACTACAAAACTATTCAGTCAACATACATAAGTATAACTAAGTAATTATTATCAGCAAAAATACAATACCATCCCTAGTTGACAGCCAATGTAAGATTTGTTAATGTTATGGCCCCACTTCACTGAAAAATTTCAGTAAAGTTCTGAGATTCTCCTCCCTTCCCTAAAAACTACAAAAAAGGATAGGCTGATGGCTATCTCTGGGAGATGTGAACAAGTTCTTCAACCTCAGCCTACAGACTCCAAACGTACACCTCATGGTTTGAAGCAAATTGACAGCTCTCAATACTTGTACACTTAAACTGAGCTGCTTAGTAAATGGCATTTTCCCCTGAATCTGTTTTCATTACTTTTGTATATATAAAGAGGTTGAGCTAATGGCTACCGCACTTTCTTATGGGACCCACTGGAGGAAAGGATGCCACACAACAGTGCACAGGGGTAGGATGCTGAAGGGCAGCAGAAGGATCAGCTTGGAAATGAGAACTCTCTTGAAACACAGAGAAATCCAGAGTTCGGTGGCATTTCCACTCTCAGTTTGGACATTCCCACTGTAAGCCACTGATGAGGTTAGCAACTCAATTTATTTAAGCTCTTGGAATAAATAGATTTGATTCTAAGGTTGTTTCTTCTTTTTCTGAATTTAAGAACTTTTATCCAAATTGATGTTGCGTGTGACATATATGCAAGAATATTATTTGTATTCAAAAATATGATTTATAAAAAAATATTTGAAAAATAGTTTAAAAATAAATGATGGTTGCAACAATGATATCATGGGTCTATTCCACTTTTACTTAAGCTGACCTGAACCACCAGCAGTTCTGTGAAAGAAAGGTGTGGCTTTATACTCCTATGAAAATTCACAACGCAAGAAGCCCAGAGGGACAGCTCGACTCTGTCCTACAGCGCCAGGATTAGTTAGAATCAACTTTATGGCAGTGAATATTTATTTCGGTACCTGAATTAAAGTATATCTCCTTATTTAATATATTTTAAAAATAAAAAATATATAATGAATTGTTATTAAAAATTTTATACATATCCATATCATTGAAAATAGGCACAGACCATCCATTGCTCATATACAAGCTCAGGATAAAGGTGAAGAAAATTAAATCAAGTCCACGAGAACCAAAATATGACCTTGAGTCTGTCCCGCCTGAATTTCAAGAACATTTCAAGAACATATCTGACGCATTGAACACTAATGACAGAAGACCTGATGAGCTTTGGAGGACATCAAAAGCATCATTTATGAGGAAAGCAAAAGGTATTTAAAAAGATAGGAAAGAAAGAAAGAATCAAAGTGGACCTCAGAGGAGACTGAAACTTGCTCTCAGTCAGAGAGCAGCTAAAGCAAATGGAAGAAATGATGACGTCAAAGAGCTGAAAACAAAGAACATTTCAAAGGGAAGACAAAGCCACTTATTGTAATGTTTAAAGACCTCGAGTTAGAAAAACAAAAGGGAAGAGCACGCTCAGCATAAGTGCAACAGGGAACTGACGGAAAACATCAAGTTTTGAGTTGAAAATTTAAGATTCGATGGGTAAAATATTAAACGATGCAGGAAGTATTAAGTGAAGATGGAAAGAATACATAGAGTCACTGTACTGAAAATAAGTAGTCAACGTTCCACTTAAAGGGACACATGAGCAAGAACCAGTGGTGATGAAGGAACAAGTTCAAACTGCACTTAAAGCAATAACCATGAACAAGTCTCTGGGAACTGATGGAATGCTAACGGAAAGGTTTCAACAAGCTGATGAAGCACTGGAACCACTCATCTCTGATAGGAAAATTGGAACACCACTACTTTGTGCCGATTCCAAAGAAAGGTGACCCAACAGAATGCTCCAACTATAGAACAATCACATTGCTATTGCATGCAAGCAAATTTTTGATGAAGATCATCCAACAGTGTTTGTAGCAGTACATTGACAGGTAAGTGCCAGAGGTCAGACAAGGATTCAGATGCGGACATGGGGCAAGGGATATCACTGATGATGTCACATAGATCTTGGTTGAAAGCAGAGACTACTATAAAGATGTTTACTTGTGTTTGACTCTGCCAAAGGATTCGACTGTGTGGATCATAACAAACTGTGAATGGCCTTGATAAAAATGGGAATTTCAGAAAACTTGATTGCGCAATTTTGGAAATTGTACACGGATCAAGAAGCAGCTGTACAGAGCAAGGGAATACTGTATGGTATAAAATTAAGAGAGGTATGTCTCAAGATTGTATCCTCTCACCATATTTATTCAATCTGTATGTTGAACAAATCATCAGAGAAGGTGGCTTAAATGAAGAAGTATATAGCATCAGGGTTGGAGGAAGGCTTATTAACCAACTGACATGTGCAGATGACACAACCTTGCTTACTCAAAGTGAGGATTTGAAGCACTTGCTGATGAAGGTCAAGGATTGCAGCCTTCCGTATGAATTGAGATTCCATATGAAAAAGACCAAAATCCTTACAACTGGACCAACAGGTAATAACATGTTAAATGGAGAAATGATTGAAATTGTCAAGGATTTTGTCTTTCTTGGATCCAAAGTCAATGCTCATGGAAGCATCAGACAAGCGATCATAAGATGAGTTAAATTAGGTAAATCTGCTACACAAGCAAGGATGTTACCTTAAGCACTAAGGTGCACCTGATCCAAGCCATGATATTTTCCATTGCTTCAAATGCATGTGAAAGTAGACTGGATGAAGAAGACTGAAGAAGAATCAATGCATTTGAATTGTGGTGCTAGAGAAGAACACTGACGTACCATTGATTGCTAAAAGGACCAACTGATCTGTCTTGGAAGAAGTAAGTTGAGAGTGCTCCTAAGAGACAGGGATGGTGACACTTCATCTTATATACTTTGGACAAGTTGTCAGGAGAGACTAGACCCTGGCTGGACAAGCGTATCGTGCTCAATAAAGTGGAGGGGCAGTGACAGAGAGGAAGGCTCTGAAGGAGACGGAGTGACACTGTTGCTGCAACCATGGGCCCGGGCAAGGAAATGATGGTGAAGATGGGGCAGTGTTTCATTTTGTGGTGCCTAGCGTGCTATGTATTGGCACCTGCTTCATGGCACCTAACAGAACTCCCCCCTTAGACGTCTGTGACTTAATAACCATTACAAAAGCAGAAAGCCTCCTTTTTTCCCCTCCTGCACATGGTTTTGAACATCTGACAGCAGCTTAATGCATAACCCATTACATCACCAGGGCTCCTTAGTAATAGATAGGGATTATTTGCTTTTAAAATATATTTGTGAGAATACTGGACAAAAATGTGCCTTTCTGTCACTTGAATGTATTTGATATGAGTATTCCATCTTGTAAGGCTAAGATCCCTACTATTTGTTTGCACTCTCCAGAAATTAAATTCCTCTTCCAACTAGGAAGGTACTTCCTTTTTATCCTTTAAAAAGAATATATATATATATACATATATGTATATATATTATGCAGTATTTATTTTTAAGAAAATGTAAAGGTCCTCTTTCTAGAAAAAGAAATTTAGATTTAAGTTATAAGGATTAAGAATTTTTTCCAAGGAGAGTAATACTCGAGTATTTTCTATTACTTTTTTACTTATTAATCAAGCAAGATAGAAGATTATGTCAGAATTTTTAGACTTATTAACTATGAGGTCAGGTTTTAACAATCATAGCTAGTAACCTATCCCAAATTTTCATATCCTAGAGCACTAACTGGAAAATAAAGTTGAATCAAACATGAATAGCAATTCACCCCTGTAAGCACACAAGTGTGCATAGGGCTGGGGTACGAATGGCAATCACATTACCTGCAGATTTCAACTGGGAAGAACAATCAATTTTTGAAAATAAATATTACAACTCTCTCTTCATTCCTACATATATACCTGTGGGCTTCAGTCATATTAATGGATTCTGGATAAATATGAACTCTGTTCGAGAGTGACAGACAGATCACTGAGGTATAAGGTCTTCAGTAGGACAGCTGTGACCTGAGACGACAGGTGAAAGACCTAATGGCTGTTGTGGAAGCTTAGGACCATTGTCTGGTGTGGAGGGAAGAGAACTCAGAAGCAAGGGGGATCGGGAGACCGCTCTGGGCCTCTTGGTGTTGAGGTCACTGGATGAACAGGATTTAAGACAGAATCTATCAGTGTTTATAAATGTCTGGCAGGGGCCTTAAACTCAAAGATGAGAAGTTTGTTTTCCTTTCGTTCCTGCCTCAGGATGTAGACCCATTGGGACTGCACAAGCACAGCTATGGCAGCTTTTGATACCTAAGGTGTTTGTTTTGAACGCCAAAGCCCTGCTCACTCAGAACCACTTGGACGGGGCTTAGAGCGAGGTCTTCAAGTGTGATAAGTATTAATGTCCTGAGGTCTTTGGTTGTCATTTCTGTGGAGTGTTCTCCATAAGCCAGTTTCCCTTTGACTGAGTGGGAGTCTCTGCATAAGGAATGTTAGTGGGTGAGTATGTTATTGGGTGTGTATGGCCAAGGAATGTCTCTTACTCTGTGTACCTCCACCAGCCTGGCCTCAAGAAAGAGTCTTATTTCCTAGCTATCTTCATAATTAAAGAGCCATACTTCCTGTGTCAATGGGCAAAAGAGAGGAGAGTCTTCCTATTAAGGAGAAATGTTCCCTGCTTTTATTCATCTCCTGAGGAAAGGAACAAACACTTTCCTGAAAATAAAGTCAGTGATAGCATATATCCTCAAGTGGCACATTATGTATATTATTCTGATGTGTTGATATGAGCACGTGTTACTATTTATTGGGGCCTTACTATATATGAGCAAGGTATTACTAAATACCTTGTATTAAATCATTTTCTTCTTCTAACAGCTTCTGCGGTAAGTGCTATTCTGACTTTGGTAGAGCGGGGGAATTTGAGCGACACACAGCTAAATAGTCTGCCCAGAGTCTCATAGTTCGTAAGCCACAAAACCATACCGTGCCCGGAGGCAGTGAATCTTGAGGGATCCCACCCTCTAGTCTTTGTGTCTGAGGAAGAAAGGGTGAAGGCAAGGCTTTTTTCTCCACAACGTACTATAAACTTAACAAAATTATCTCATCATACCAGACAAAGACACAGCATCCACACTGTTGTAAGTTATCAGAAGTAAATCCAAGAATCAAAGACTGATACATAATACACATATTCAAGTGTTTCAAAAATAGTTTTGGCAAAGGAGGAAGAGGGAAAGGGTTTTATTTAGCTGATAGTTGAAAAAATGATATTAAATTGGAAGTTTCAAATATTTGTGGATTTAAAGTACAATAAAGGACTTACAAGTCCTGTAAAGTAGTTTAAAGTAAAGGGCTGGGAAAGTAAATTTAGAGGTGATCTTCTGAAAACTGAAGACTACATTGATTGTCAACTAAGAAAAAAAAAAAGTACCCGAGCTTTACCGAGCAAGATGCACCTTGGAATTTTATTGGTGTCAACCAATGTTGTGGCAAAGAATCAGACAAAATTGGACTTATGACTGGCTAGACCAGAGGAGGTACACTGGTACAGATAGGAACTGAAAATACAGGGAATCCAGGACGGATGAGCCCTATAGGACCAGTGGTGTGAGTGGCGAAACAGGGAGGGTAAAGGGAGAATGGGTAGGAAAGAGGGAACCGATTACATGGAACTGTGTGTGACCTCCTCCCTGGGGGACAGACAACCAAAAAGTGGATGAAGGGAGACGTCGGACAGGGCAAGATATGACAAAATACCCATTTATAAACTATCAAGGGCTCATGCGGGAGGGGGGAGCGGGGAGGGAGGGGAAAAATGAGGACCTAATGTCGGGGGTTTGAATGGAGAGAAAATGTTTTGAGAAACGATGTACAAATGTGCTTTACACAATTTATGTGTGTATGGACTGGGATAACAGTTGTATGAACCCCAAATAAAATGTTAAGAAAGAGAAAAAAAAATTGGACTTATGCTGGGATATGTCATCAGCTACTTTTATGACCACAGACAACTTACTACACTTCTGGAATACTAAGCTATTAGTTATCAAATATATGTATGGATTACAACTCAATGTAAAGAAGACCAAAATACTGACAACGGGACCAACAGGTGACATCAGGATAAATGGAAAAAAGTTTGAAGTTGTCAAGGATTTGGTCTTGTTTGTATCCAAAGTCAATGCTCATGGCAGCAGCAGCAGTCAAGTTACATTAGGGAAATCTGTTGTACAAGCTCTCTTTAGAGTACTGAAAAGCAAGGATGTTACTTTGAGGACCAAGCCATGGTATTTTCCATTGCCTCATATGCATGTGAAATTTGGATAATGGATAAGGAAGACCGAAGAAGAATCAATGCATTTGATTTGTACTACTGGAGAAGAATAATGAATGTGCCACTGATTGCTAAAAGGACAATCTGATCTGTCTTGGGAGAGGTATGGCCAGGATGTTCCTGAGAGGCCAAAATGGCAAGACTTTGTCTTACGTACTTTGGACATGTTGTGGGAAAAGACCAGTCCCTGGAAATGTATCTCAGCTGAGGGAAGTGAAAGGCAGTGAAAAAGAGGAAGGCTCTGGGAATATGGGCTTGGGCATGGGAAAGATTGTGAAGATGGCAAAGAATTAGACAAACTTGGATTTATGCTGGGCTATGTCACAAAGATTGTGAAGATGGAGCAAGACCACGTGGTGTTTCCTTCTGTTGTGCATAGGATCTCTATGGGTTAGGACTGACTCAATGGTAGCCATGAACAACAAAAAACAACCATAGATGAGTGTCTATATGTACTTATGCATGCATGCATGAATGTATGGTAACTCATCTAAGTTTATACTGCCACAAAATTGGGAACACAGTTCTCTGATTATACTTTGGCACTTCCTTTGTATTAAATAAAAAAAATTGGTCCACACACATTACGTACACATACCCTTCCAACCTTAAGAAGAAAAAAGTGTTCTTTGTAAAGATCTAAAAACAACAACAACAACAACAACAACAAATACACCACCACCCCAAAACAGAAACAAAAAACCAACCTCAATAAAAATAGTTCTATAAACCATTAGTCTGAATCCAGAATTAGTGGACAACATAGGAACTATTATAAAATCATATGAAGTCCATGTTATGAAAACCAAGTCTGTTCAATTTATCCTTACACAAGTCCATCTGGTTTTCATATATAAAACTGGAAAGGCATAGATTAAGATATTGTGATGTTTACGCCTATTAGTATGTGCATGTATCTTGTCTCAAGCCTACCAAAGCACGTGTTAGGGTAGACATACTATACATAATATAATCACAGAGACGTCTATGTATGCCTTTCCCAATATACTTTAAGAAAGATTATTCAGACCTTGAATAAAGCATCCAGACTTAAGACTTTTTCCACACAAAATTCACAATTAGCAACAATGGGGATGGAGGAATTCCTACCTTGTACCTGAGCAAATCGAGCCAAGAACTACAGTTCACAACAGCTTGCCTCCAGCTACATGCTAAAAGGACCTCTTTGAAACTAGACCTTTCCTCAAATGTTCTCTTTTCTATTTTGTTCATAATATGAGGTACATAGATCTGAAGTACTTCCCTTTTTACTGTAGTTTTTCCTTTGGCAGTATTGTTTAAAAATAATAGAATGGGCACTAAAGATTTTATCACATATGCTGCACTTGCAAAATATCCAGCTGTTTAAATGTCCTATGGATTCTGTTGAAATGTGTTGCAGACTTGAAATAGTTATATTCATCTATGACAGGTGTGCTCATGCAGGGACAACACCATTTATGATTTTGCCCACAAATGCATACCTCTTAACATATTTAAAATACCTACAACTGGTGCAACTTTTATTTATCACAATGACTGAGATAGGTAATTGTAATTAATACAAATGTTCTCAGACTTCTAAAAGATCTATAGCAATTTTAGAAACAATAGTGAATATAATTAATCAGGGTAAATTTGATGGTGCTTTATATGAAATCCTATCAAACATGTTATTGAGATAAATTATTCCTTATAAAATGTACTGAAAATGCAAGCATTTTAATTTATATAAATATACTTAATTATACATAGATAAGACATGGAAAAAAATAATTCTGTCATATTGTTGGGTTTCATCGAGTTATTTTTGAATCATAGATTGAGAAGAATTGCACCATATAGTTTTCTCGGCATTACTCTTCAGGAGAGCAGGTTTTCAGGTCTTACTCCAAAATCATTGAGTGGGTTGGAATTGCCAGTCTTTCGGTTAGCAGTGCAGTACTTACCTACTGTGCCACCGAACTCAAACTAAGCTTACTGCCATTGAGTGGATTCTAACTCAGAGAAACTCATAGAAACCTATACGGAGTTTCTGAGATTGTAAATCTTATCTGGAGCAGACAGCCTCATCTTTCTCTTGAGGAAAGAATGATGAGCTTGAAGCAACAACCACTATATCACCAGGACTCTCAGAAATGCCACCAGAACTCCGTAAATACCGTCTACTGTAGTCATTGTATCTTAATTTTGAAGAGCACATCCTATGAGGTTGCATAAAATTTTTGTTGCATATATATGAACATCATACCCTTTCTTACAGATCTCTAAAGATCCAGCAGAAATAGTTCCTTGGAGGATTAGTTAGGATACACCTAAGATCAAATAGAGCAACTGAATTTGTCCTCAAATATGGACGTACCACAAAATCCAACATATTTCGTTAATTTAAAATAAATGTTTTTGAAACGTTTCCTTGAATAATCAGACGTAGCATGGCTTAGTGCTGCTTAGAGTTCATATTGGATCATTTAAAAGAACAAAGGGTGGGGGAGTACAAATCCTGGTACTAAAGAAAAGCTATTTATACAAATAGTGAGGTGAGGATCAGGAGATGAGGATCAGCACAAGAATAAGTGGGAGATCAATGGGGGTGAGTGAGAGACAAGTAGAAGAAGTAAATAAAATTTCTTTGCTTGCTGAATGAAATGGAAATGACTATATATGTTGGGCTTTGTGAAAATTTACAAAAAGTTTTTTTTTTAATTAGTTCATTCAAGGCTTGTAACCATTAAGTCAACATAAAATATTTTCATTTATTAGTTATATATGATTTAAATTTATATATGAGAAGGCTTTATAAGATTCATAGAAAAATCCCATTATATTTTAATTCCATTTTCCATAAAGTTTTTGAAGTTCCTTTGTATATTAGACATATTTATATATGTGTGTGTATATTTATGTTGATTTTTAACTTTAATCAAAGAAGTGGAAATCAAATAGCAACCAAACCTATTTTTTTTAACAAAATAGGCTGGTATAATTAAAAAAAATTATCTAATCTAGGCTACAAAACTTGCAAAAATATTGATTATTGCACTCAAGAATAATTTTTGAGTGCTTACTCTGCCATTTGTATTTTGTTAGACAAACAATATATGTGTCTTTTAAACAAATATTTATGAAGCATCTACTATGTACATGATTTGCTGAAAATATGTACAGAAATTAGGGGAATTAAGGGAAAGGGAAAGTAAATATAACTGCTAGATTTCTCTTCTCCCTCTGTGGGCTACAATCTTCCACTTTAAATAAGGGTAAAATATTATTGGGTTTGATTAGTAGTTAAACTGTGGGATATTATGTATACAATGTGACATGCAAACCCTCACCGAAGTTCCAATTAAGTAAAAAAGAATCATATAAAGAACTACTGTTGTTAGTTGCTGTCGAGTTGTTTCGGTTCATAGTTGACTCTGTGCACAGCAGAATGAAACCCTGCCAGGTTCTGTGCCATCCGCACAATTGTTCTTATGTCTGAGGCCATTGTTGGAGTCACTGTGTCCAGTCATCTTTTTGAGTGCCATCTCCTCTTTTACTGCGCCTCCATTCGAGCAAGCATGACGTCCTCCTCCAGAAACTGGTCTTTCCTGATGTGTCCTAAGTACATTAGATGAAGTCTCACCATCTTTGCCTCTAAGGAACATTTTGGCTGTATTTCTTTCTGACCTTTTGGTAGTCCATGGTGCTTTCAATATTCTTCACCAGCATCACGATTCAAAGGCATTGATTTCTCTTAGATCTTCCTTATTCATTGTCCAAGTTTCACATGAATACGAGGCCATGCAAAATACCACGGCTGTGTCAGCCACAACTGAAGTGATAATGAAGTAGTAGCTTTGTGTTGTGTTGCTAACTGTAGGATCAGCAGTTTGAAACCAGGAGCAGCTCTGAGTGAGAAAGATGAGGATTTCTACTCTTATAAAGAGTAACAGTCTCAGAAACACACAGTGACAGGTCTACCCTGTCCTATAGAGTTGCTAGGAGTAGAAATCAACTTGATGGCATTGAGAACAACTACTAAACACATTAAAATAATGAAAGACAGTCATACGTTTCCCATTGCTGTTGTTAACTGCCATCAGGTCAGTTCCAATTCATAGCAACGTTATGCAAAGCAGAAGAAAACATTGCGTGGCCCAGCACCATCCTCACAACGACTGTTATGTTGGAGTGCATTGTTACAACCACTGTCAACCTTCTTATCACTGCCTTTCTGCTTGATCAAGCATAAGGCCCTTTTCCAGGGACAGATCTCTCTTAATAATATATCCAAAGTACATGAGATGAAGTATGGCTATTCTCAATTCCAAGGAACATTCTGGCTGTATTTTCTCCAAGATAGATTTGTTTCTTCTTTTGGCAACCCATGGTACTTTGAAGATTATTTGCCAGCACCATAGTTCAAATGTGTTAATTTTTCTTCAACTGCATTTAATGCCCAACTTTCATATGCACACCAAACAATTAAAAATACGATGGCTTGGGAAAGGGGCACCTTCATCCTCAAAGTAACATCTTTGCTTTTCAAAACATTAAAGAAGTCTTGTGCAGCAAATTTGCCAAATTGCAATGCATCTTCTAATTTCTGGACTGCTGCTTCTGTGAGCATTGGTTATGGATCCAAGCAAGATGAAATCCTTGACCACTTCAATCTTTTCTTTATCATGATGTCTACTGGTCCAGTTGTGAATATTTTTATTTTCTTTACATTGCATTGCAATCCATATTCAAAACTGCAATTCTTGATCTTCAGCAGTAAGTGCTTCAAGTTCTCTTCACTTTTAGATAGCAAGGTTGTGTCATCTAAATATTGTTAATAAGCCTTCTTCCGATCCTCATGCCAAGCTCTTTCTCATACAATTCAGCTTCTTGGATGATCTGCTCACCATGCAGACGGAATAACTACAGAGAGAAAATACAACCCTTATATAGACTTTGCTGATTTTAAACCATGCAGCATTCCTTGTCTCTGTTTAGAACACTCTTGTCTCTTGGTCCACCAGTTGTTGTTCTTATGTACCGTTGAGTCAGTTCTGACTCATAGTGACCCTGTGAACAATGGAACAGAACACTAGCCAGTCCTGCGTCATCCTCACAATTGTTCTTATGTTGTAACTCATTGTTATACCTATTGTGTTAATCCACCTTGTCGAGGACCTTCCTCTTTTTTGCTGCCTCTCCACATTATCAACCAAGATGTGCTTCTCCAGGAACTGGTCTCTCCTGAAAACATGTCCAAGGTAACTGAGATGAAGTCTCTCCATCCTTGCCTATAAGGGGTATTCTGGCAATACTTCTTCGAAAACAGATTTGTTTGTTCTTTTGGTAGTCCATGGTTCTTTCAATATTCTTTGTCAGCATCAAGGAACAAAAAATCATATCATTGTGAGCTCACTTTCCCTATACAATTGCTGAAGACAAATGGTTGCATAAGCAAATGTGGTGAAGAAAGCTGACGGTGCCTGGCTATTAAAAGATATAGCATCTGGGGTCTTAAAGGTTTGAAGGTAAACAAGCAGCCATCTAGCTCAGAAGTAACAAAGCCCACATGGAAGAAGCACGTCAGCCTGTGTGACCATGAAGTGTCAAAGGGATCAGGTATCAGACATCAAAGAACAAAAAAGCAAATCATTGTGAATTATGGTGAGTACAGACTGGGGACCCAAAACCCATCTGTAGGCAACTGGAAATCCCCTTACAGAAGGGTCATGGGGAGAAACAAGCCAGCCCGGGTGCAGTGTAACAACGATGAAGCATACAACTTCCCTCTAATTCCTAAATGCTTCCTCCCCACGCTCCACTATCATGATCCCAATTCTACCTTACAAATCTGGCTAGACCAGAGGATGTACACTGGTACAGATAGGAACTGGAAACAGGGAATTCAGGACA
>NW_022103955.1:1690656-1692172 GCF_000313985.2 Echinops telfairi
CTTCCTTATTCAATGTGCAACTTTTACATGCATATGAGGTGATTGAAAATATCATGGCTTGGATCAGGCACACCTTAAGTCCTCAAAGTAATATCCTTACTTTTCAATACTTTAAGGAGGTCTTGTGCAGATTTACCCAATGCAATGTACAATTTAATCTCTTAATGGACAATGAACAATAATTGTGGATTCAGCAAGCCAAATTCTTTGACCACTTCAAACTTTTTTTCACTGATTTTATCTATTGGTCCAGTTGTGAGAATTTTGGTTTTCTTTACATTGAGTTGCAATCCTTATTGAAGGCTACAATCTTTGATCTTTATCAGCAAGTGCTTAATTTATATCTAAATAGCCATATAGTACAAACTGTCATATTTAATATAAATTCTTAATACCTCAAAATTTGATTGGTTTTCCCCAAAATTTAAGAGGAAATTTAAGGATGAATTTTAAAAGTAGTATTGTTTTTTTCGGGGAAAGAGTTTTTGCCTAAACTTCCTATCAGTTTTATTCAGTTTATTAAATCAGTATATAATTCACATATCATATAATTCAGTAGTTAAGCCATATTGAGAATAGTATAAAATCATCACCATAATCAATGATCATTTTCAGAACATTTTCTTCTTTCTTGTATTCATTGTTATTAGTTACCCATTTCCCCCAATCTCCCCTGCCATCCCTGCACTGATATATTAATCCAGCTACTATCTCTGTAGATTTACATATTCTGTACAACCTGGATATACAGAAAAATATATCCAAAAATAAACAAACCAAAAAATAAAACATACAACTCTCCTCTAGTTCCTAAATGCTTTCTCCCACCCCCCACCCATCTCATGATCCCAATTCTACCTTACAAATCTGGCTAGACCAGAGGATGTGCACTGTTACAGATAAGAACTGGAAACACAGGGAATCCAGGAAAGATGATCCCTTCAGGACCAGTGGTGCAAGTGGCCATACTGGAAGGGTGGAGGGAGGTTGGGTTGGAAAGAGGAAACTGATTACAAGGATCTAAATATGACCCCCCCTCCTTGGGGGATGGACAACAGAAAAATGGGTGAAGAGAGACATTGCTAACCCACCCAAGGGGAGGGTATTGTTTATATCTCCACAGGAAAAGAGGGACCAGACTTCAACCCAGTGCTTCAACCCATGCTGGCGCTGAGTAGGGAACCAGTGGAGAGGTCTGGCCCCAGTCCCAAATACTAAGTGGATGCCTGCCCTTCCCCCGAGAAGAAGTTATTTCAAAGGATGGCACTGAATCCCCAGCTCTGGGAGAAGGATATATCTGACCAGAGCACACAGGAGCAGATACTGGGGAGGAGGAGAGACTGGAGCACACCCTGGCCCACCAGGCCTTGAGGACGATGACCCCAATTAGAGCAGCCACATGGAGAGGACCACATGGCCAGCCCCAATATGCCCCTCACTGACGCATGGCCCTGCGGGGGACAACATCAGAGACACAGTGTGGGAGTTGCACCCGATCTGATCCCGCCACACTGAG
>NW_022103955.1:1694096-1701915 GCF_000313985.2 Echinops telfairi
AAATAACAATTTTTAAATTATCAAGGGCTCATGAGGGAGAGGGGAGTGGGGAGGGAGGGGAAAAATGAGGACCTAATGCCGGGGACTTAAGTGGAGAGGAAATGTTTTGAGAATGATGAGGGCAATGAATGTACAAATACGTTTTACAGAATTGATGTATGTATGGATTGTGATAAGAGTTGTATGAGCCCCTAATAAAATGATTTAAAAAAAAGATATGACAAAACAATAATTTATAAATTATCTAGGGTACAGGAGGGAGGGGCGAGTGAGGAGGGAGGGCGATGAGGATCTGATGCCATGGGCTTAAGAGGAGAGCAAATGTTTTGAGAATGATGAGGGCAATGAATGTACAAATGGTCTTTACACAATTGATGTATGTATGGATTGTGATAAGAGTTGTATGAGCCCCTAATAAAATGATTAAAAAAAAGAAGGTAATAAATAAACAAACAAGTGAATAACTGTATAACCTAAAAAAAAAAACTGGAAAATTTTTAAATGATTCAAATGGGAAATCCTATGATAAGGTGTTAAATTTTAACCTAACTTCCTCTTAAATGATTCACTTTCTAAGGCACTCCACATCCTACCTACGGTCCTTATATTCCTGGTATATTGGCTGAGGAAATTCAACCGAGGCTCGATCCACGTGTCTTTCTCCCTGTTTTTTTTTTTTGGGAAGTGAAACAACTTTAAAAATGCGTCAAAAGAGAGATCTAATGATAAGACAACGATGATAAGATGCCTAGCTGCACCTGCCATTATCAACTTTACAATGTCTCTGTCTGGTAGCAAGGCTCTTCTCCTTGGACTTTGTTAAGAAGGATTTCACTGAGGCTTAATCCATCGGTGGAGATTGGGCTTCCACTGTTATCCATAGTGTTCTGCAAAGCAGGTCTTCCTAATTTAAGCTCTGATTCCATTCCCCCTTTCACATTTGCATTTTCTTATTTACAATCCTTGGAACACACATGTTGTTCGATGCCTTACTTGGATGACTGCTTGTTTGAAGACAATCTTGAAGATCCCAGGTGCTATTTTTTCTGATAATGGCTTAATCTGCTGTAGCACGGATATCTTTAGTGGTCTCTTTTTGAGGGTGAGCATCAGTCAGGTCCATGTCATAAGAACTAACTGTTCTTAGAGTAAGTGTGAGTCTAAAATACATTCATATGTCTCTGGTTCACTTTAGAGACATCACTATCATTTCATGTTACAGAATATTATCTATTATCTCCCTGGAGCAGAAAGAAATTCTATTGATAGTGTCATTAATTTAGCCAATGGGATGAATAAATGTAGTATATTCAAACAGCATAGTTAAAAGATGATATTATTAATCATGGATAAATGGCTTAAGTGTTATTCTAAAAAGTAACAGTTTTTAAAATAGGCTTGAACTTAGATTTAGAATTTCTAGATTTGCATATTAACTAACATTGTGATTCTGTACTTCTTTGGGGCCCAATTTCTTCACTTTTAAATTGAGATAATCAACCCCCTAGCATTTCTAGAAAAGCAAATGTTATTTTTAAATAAAAGTTTAAATTAGCAGTGTAACCATAGGCTGCCAAATAAAGAAAACCTGCCATCTGGGCTCTTAAGAGGGACTTCAGAGATTGCCTAGTTCAATTTTCTCTATTTACAATGAAGAAATTAGGGCCCAGAGAAGTTCAGCATCACAATGTTAGTTAGACTACAGATCTGGGAATTCTAAGTCTAAATTCAAGGCTATTCTAACCAAGGTTATTTGTTGCAATAACATTCAAGCAACTTATCCATGATTAATAGTATCATGTTTTAATTAAGCAATTTAAATTCCAGCCTTAAATTTTTTGGGGAAATCTGTAAAAATGTGATGTATTAAGAATTTGTTTTAAACCTGACAGTTTGTGCCATATGGTTAAGTCTAAATTTTATATCACATTTTATTTTTATAGGCATAGTATATTTGTTTTGTAGAAAGCATATTTTATATCTCAAATAAAGCAAATACAAAAGTGGCATATGATGTAAAACAACTATTCTAAAATTATTATTTAATAAATGATCATACAAACATGATAAGATTTATTGGTATTTGGACTAAAGTTGTAGCAAGGCCATATGTTACTATAGGCAATGTCTTCAAATACATAATTTATAAAATCACCTCAGTGATTACCTGAGAGGTTGGGGGAGAATAATGAATTAATACAGCAGAAGTAGAACTTGGAAGATTAGTTCAGATATGTCTAAGGTCACAAAGGCAATTAGAATAGTAGTTTCAGGCTATTCCTAAAAGACCATTTGTCAGATGACACAAAAATCCAACATATTCCTACAATTTAAAACAAATCTCTTTGAGTAGTTCTTTGAATATTCATGGATAGCATGACTTACTGTGGCTTAGAGTTTATATTGCATTATGGTAAACACCCCCCAACACACACACACACAAGAAAAAGTGTGCAAACTCCTTTAAAGAGAAAGTACCTCAAGGGAGGGGGCAGAGAATGGGTCAGATAAAGAATATAAATGTGGAGGAGTGAGGGAAAAAGAATAAGAAAAATAAAGAAAAATGATATAGAAACAGAACTCTATAAAGAGATCAGCAGCTAAAGGTGATGACGGCGAAGACCAGGTAAAGAAAAAGGAGGTCCAGGGAGGGGATGGGAAAGAAAAAATAAGAGTCAGACAAGTGGGACAGATAAGAGGAAACCATGAGGCCCTGGGGCAATAGTCAAATGTACAGCGGGGTGGAGCTCCAGTTTGTCCTGGGGCCCAGCTCCACCAGTAAACATAAAAGTGGAGGAAAGGCAGGAAAAGACGTATATATTACTGTTACCCACGATTTCAACTTCATCTTTTCCTTCCACAATAACTTTGAGTGGCTTTAACTCTATGCATGCTGATGACTTGCTGACTACAGAAATTGTTATTCTTGGTCTGTCTCACATATCCAGCTGCCTAGTGTACATCTCTAATTACATATTTTATAGGAATAATGAACTTAACACGTACAAAGCTGATTTCTCCATCTTCACACCCCAAATGTGGTCTACTTTCTGTGTTCCACTGTTTCTTGAATAGTAATAGATTCACTAAGCTGTCAACACTAGAAACATGGTTCTTTCTATATCGTTCCTTTCCTCCCAGCTCCCACTTCCTAATGGCTACTACAACATACCCCCTAAACATTCCTAATGGCCTCAGAAACCCTCTAGTCTATAAGGTGGTTATGAGTTGGAATCAACTTGATGGCAGTGAATTTGGTTTTGATTTTTAAATTTTCTAAAGTTTCCCTCTTTTTTCCATCCATTTGGATCCCTAATAAGCTCAAGCTCCTCTTTTTTGTGGTCAGTGATATTTTAAGAGAGATTTTTCTGATTTCTGTTAAAAAACAGCGACATCATTTTACTACCTGCTAGGGCCATCAGTGGAGTTCAGTACCAAGGCCAGTGTCCTTATACCAGCAGTTCAAGGCCTCACTTTGTCAACCTCTCCGCCTGAATCTTCTACCTTACTCTGACGCCATGACTCATAAAACTCAACTCACCGCCATCAAGGTGGAAGCCTACTCATAACAACCCTATAGGAGAGGGTAGAACTGCCCCTCTGAGGTTCTGAGACTATAACTCTGAAGCCCCTTCTTGTTCCCATGGAGTGGCTGGTGGTTCTGAACTGCAGCCAGTATCACAATCCATAAGCACTACACTACCAGAGCTACAATTCCTTTAGAACTATAGGCAAAAGGAACAAGCTCTACCTCTGCTTAGCTTATGCTACATAAGATGTTATGGTTTGCAAATTCATAAAAACCAAAGCCATTTACTGTAAACTTGGGCCTCTAACCTTGAATGCTGCTATAAGGTAAAAAACATGAATTACAGTCACAGATATGTTATGGCCACAAAAGTCAGTTCATTAACTGACTTTTCATACACGTCTGGCAACTTGGTAAACACTAAGGTGCAATATGATCTTTGGTAAGAGCAAGACTCACCTTTTCTTCATTACCAACACAACTCCAAGAAATATAATAACAAAGAGCAAGATGCCAGCAATGACTCCGGCAATCTTCACTGTGTGGTCTGTTTGTTTCTCAGGCTCTGGGGCTGGCTTTGGAGTGGCAGCTCCTACAGAAGAAAGACATGCAAAAGGGAAAGAGAGTGAGCAAGGCAGAAAAAAGATCTTACTTTGTGTTTTTAACTTTGATGCTCAATTTAATAGATTAACCAGGCTTATCAGAGTCAGCAGACAGATAAGCTTTGCTTTTTAGAAACAGCCTTCATGGGCACTTGGAAATAGGATAATTGTTCTTCAATATTGTACTAAGTCATGACATAAGCTGGATAACACATTCACAACTGTCTTTGAGAAGAGATTATTCTCAAGCACAGTATTGATGTTTTATTATTTCTATTGGCTCTCTGCTCTTTCCGTTGTTAAAAGAACCAAAAAGCTTATACACAATAACTATCCTGAGCTTTTGTCCAAATTTGATTTGCTGGAACATTTTATCCCAATATTTTTTCATATTTTAAGCAAGATATCCTTAACATATTAGTCCAGGCACCTGAAAAAGTGAGACAAGTGCATTTGCCATTAATTTTACCAGCGATTAAAAAACAAACATTTTTTAACATTATAGAGTTCCTCCAACCATACCCCATCCTCATCCTCACATTTGGAAATTGAAATCTAGGTCACAGCTGGTAGGCAAATGACTTCTAAGCAATTACTCATAAAGTAGGAAGTCACCACTGGCACCCACAATTCGTATTTGCTTAAATGAGATAAACAGGGCCTAGAGTGCAGTTGATCTTAGCCCTCCCCTCCCTCTTTCCGAAACACCATCTATACTTTTACAGTCGAATGTGATGGAAAATCACGTCCATGTCTGGTGAACGCTCCATTTCCTCTGTTAAAGGAGTGCAGGACGAGAAATGTTGGGAATGCAACATCCCATTCACTCAACAGAATGCATTTTTTTAAAGGCCCTTTACTTTTAAAATTAATGTGACAGTGCTCAGCATTTGAGCTTATCATATTGCCCTTACTAAGTAGATCCCACTGAAAACAAGACTTTCATTTCCAAATCCCTCACCATAGAATTTTGTTTTTGTTGGCATACATGTATTGAAAATTGGTAACTAGGTTATAATTCCTTATGGTATGAAAGCAGAGGTTGGAGGGAAATGGGGGAGCTAATAATAATAATGGGTATAAGAATGAAGAAAATGTTCTAAAAATGACTGTGATGATGACTGCACATATTTGAACCAGTGAATTGAATGATACACAAACTACATGCCAATAAAATGTTAAAACATTAAATGTCAATTTAATTTAACCAGTTCTTTCATTTGTTGCATTTCCCATCTGATTCTTGAAACTAACTATTTTTGTGTCTGTGTCACCAGAAACAGCGAGTGTGACATTATAACTTTTCATCTATTTCTCTGTTTCCATTAGGAACATGCAAACAAGGAGGTATTCATATTGTAAACATAAGGTTTTATAAAGTGACTGCATCTCCTGACCACAGGGCTGGTCCCAAGAGTCAATGACCATCTGAGGCTCCAGTAAAAATGGTTTCCCAGTCAAAGTGACAATCATAATAAAACCAGATGTGATGTCAAAAGTTGACACTTAAAAAAACCCATCTGGATAAGTACTGATAGTCCTTTTAATTTGAGATGATTTTAAGAGGATGTCCTGATGCTTGTTTGAATAAATCCTCTCCAAAATTGTTAAATCTTCACTTAAGTCTTGAAAATATTCATGTTCATTATTTTTTAAAAAAATTTAACAGCCTCTGATATACTCCTCTCTATAGGAGCATACAGCCAATAGATTTGTAGATTTGGAGGATGTTACTACATTACATTTATTGTTATGAAAAATTTAATTATAAAATATGTGTAAATGTAATAAAGATATGAAGACTAAAAAGGTGAATGAATGAGAGAGAGAGAAGCAACCAGGCAGATAGTTAGTTAAAACCCAACCCAGTTACTGATTCAAGGTCACCCCGGGTGTGTCTGAGTAGAACGTTGCTGTACAAAGTTTTCAGTGGCTGATTTTTAAGAAGTAGATTGCTGTGCCTTCTTCTGAGGTACCTCTGGGTGCCTTGAGTGTTCAATTTTCAGGTTAGAAGATTACACCACACAGGGACTCCAACACATTAAAAAAATGTTTTAAAGTATTTTTTGCTTTTTATCTATTAGAGAAATGTAACTTTAGAACATAAAATCTAATTAGTTTTACTGCTCTCTAGAGTGACATTCTTGGAGCCATTTCTTTCATTTATTTCATTGTTTAGAGAGGGTTAATACTCATGATAAATGAAGAAAAGGTTGAAATTTCATTTTCCTTGGGTCTACAACAAATGTTCACAGAAGAAGCAAGCAGGAAACCAAATGACATATTGCTCCGGGCTAATCTGTGTCCAAGAGGTATCTTCAAAGTACTGAAAAGCAAGAATGTCACATGGAAGAGTAAGGTGTCCCTGACTCAAGCTATGGTATATATTCCGTTATCACATTTGGATGCCGAAGCTCAACCATACATTAGGAAGACTGATAAAAGATGATGCATTTGAATTTTGTGGGTACCTAAAAATGTTAATACCATGGGTAATACCAGAGGATAAACAGGTCTCTCTTGGAGAAAGTACAGCCAGAATGCTCTTTAGAAATAAGGATGGCACTTCATCTCGTGTAATTGGGACATATTTTCCGAGGGAACAATCCTGGAGGAAGACATCACATTTAGTCAAAGCGGAAGGCCAGTGAGAAAGAGGAAGACCCTCGATGAGATGGACTGACAGTGGCTGCAATCACAGTGTCCGACCTGGACAATGCTTGTGAGCGTGGTGCAGGGCTGGGAGATATTTTGTTCTGTTGACCATGGGGTACTTGTGGAAACCAACGCCCTGTCGCTGAACAACAGGGACACATTTGGGAAAGAAACCACTTAGGAAAACATTTATTTCACTTTCAAAATTTAAATACAAAAATGAACACATATTAATTATGAATTTTAAAAAAACAATAGAACAGCACATTCTGTTGATGGTCACGCATTTACTTCTGCTAGCCAAAGAATGTGTCTTTGTGACTCTGTGTTTGACCCAGGCTAGAAGAGAGCTGGAGAATGAAGCTGCATCCCCTTGGTCCAGGCAAGTGGATCTCACTAGAAGCTTCCTAATACCTTTAGCAAACAGTAATAGCATTGCTATGCAGAGCTCAGTATTACTGCTCTCCAGCTCGTCCTTGAAAATGATTTCACATTGCAACTCAAGAAAATGAAATGGTCCATGTTTGCAGGACACAGGTAGAAAGTGTTTATGGTAGCAATCATGTAAAATGGGGCAGCAACTGTTTGTCAGGGGGTAGTGGCTGCATGGCACAGCTTGGGACACACCTGCTTGAGAAGGAACTGTCAATTTCTTGATTTGAGGGACAGGATTGACTCAGTTGATTTACAGTTTGAACTAAACACTAATTTGGGATGAAATACGCTGTTTCCCCGAAAGTAAGACATCCCCCGAAAATAAGACCTACTTAAAGTTTTGCCTCTCGCTGAAATAAAAGGCATCTCCCTGAAAACAAGACATCCCCCAAAATAAGGCCCCCCCCAAGCTACCGTAACCCTGGACACTGGAACGTAGCGGCAGGCGCCGCTGCGCAGCTCACTGTTGGCTGCAGCACAGCAGGAGCAGACAGGAAGTGTGAGGTCTCTTTTATTTTATTTATTTTATTTTTTTAAACATTTTATTAGGGGCTCATACAAGTGTTATCGCAATCCATACACACATCAATTGTGTAAA
>NW_022103955.1:1703224-1724471 GCF_000313985.2 Echinops telfairi
TTCTTCTTCATGGAAAAATAAGACATCCCCTGAAAATAAGACCTAGCGCATCTTTGGGAGCAAAAATTAATATAAGACACTGTCTTATTTTCAGGGAAACAGGTAAATCCTAACCATGAGATACTCTGAGGACTCATCGCTTCAGTTGGGCCATAAGCACACATTTTTTGCCTTCCTCATGTTCTCTTGGCTCCACTCCCCTTCCTAAAATGGGCTTCCTGGGATGCTTTTGCTTAGAGAGGATGCTCTTCTCGCTGCTTTTAATTCTGTGGAAACATGTGGCTCTGGTTATGAGCTGTCAGTCAGCCTTGAAAAGAGTATAATTTGTGACAGAATGTGACTCTAACAGATAGCTTCCTGACCGCCCTTCTCCAAATCTATGAGTTTACAGTTTACAAACTTCCTGGCAAGAGAGTGGGTTCTCATAATATTTTCCCTGCTGTCCTGCTATTTTCTTGCCAGGTTTCTAACGGTACAGACTTTCATTTTTTTCTTAGTGCCGTAAATCCTGATTCTCTTAGAAAGGCATTTTTCCCGCTTCTTATGTTATTTTTGGTTAGAGTGTACTGTACTTTTAATTCAATTTAAAGATAATAAAATCTCTAACAGTGGTCATTATTTGGCCTTGATGTGCAGGAGAAATGGTGAATCAGCTGAGTGTTACAGGGATGTGAGGATGTGTGGCTGCTACTAAAAAGGAGCCTGGTGGTCGCAGATGCTCACAGCCTGACTCCCATCACAACCCTGCTTCCGATCCTTTTTAATGACCAAGAAATAAAGTAAAGGGTGAGATGCAGTCAAATTGCATTATTTAATGTTTCAGATAAAATGTCTAGTGTTAAAAATCTCAAGAATAGGAATGATTACTAACACCAGCTTTGGTTGCTTTTCAACTTTGAAAAAAACATTTGGTTTTGGCCCAGTGTCCACTGTTAAATCAAATAACATCAACAAGCCAAGCTGAGGACACGATATACTCAGTCATTGGTTTGAGGTTGGCTTAGCGTTGAGTACTGAACTAGAAATCTAAATCCCAGAGGACTCAAGAAAAGAGCACTATAAAGGATACTCTGTATCTACTGGTAGTGTTGCCTATGCCACCAGGATCCAACTGACCTTGACTAAACAGGAATTTTTCTAAAGGGCTTGGGAAGCAAAATGAGGATGCACTGAGGGGCCAGTAGTTGCTCAGAGCCTCTGTATAATGGGGGCTGATTCTAGACTAGGCTTCAGAGGAAAGAAAACTCAGCACCATTTTTGATGTACTCAACAGCTATGTGTTGAACATCTACTGGGTGCCAGCCTGCGTTTCAGGCCTACAGCAGTGAAGAAATGGCCGAAACAATCCTCTATTCTCACAGAATAAGAGATCCGGTGAACAGTCGTCAAGCTTGTGGCTACTCAATGGAAGATGTGCAGTTTAAACTCATCAGCCCCTGTGTGGGAGGAGCAGAACTGGAGCAGTCTGCTTCCATAAAGATGGTATTTTACTCATCTCAGATCACTATGAGTCACAATCAATTTAAACACTCAATGTGAACCACTGAGGTCTGACTTGAATGGAGTAAACTAGGGGGAAGTGGTGGGGTTCAAGGTGAAGAAGCTAATAGTACTCTACAGATCACTGCAGGGAGCCTGCATGATGTAGGCACTATGGAAGGATTTTGAGTGAAGAGTGATGTATTTGGCTTATGCTTTCAAAGAATCACAATGGCAGCAATATCAGTTGGGTTATTACAATAATCTACATGAGAGCTGATGATGACTTAGAAAAAGATGGTAGCACTGAAGATATAATATACAGTCAAGCTTAACATGTATTTTGCTTATGTACTGATTGTGGATTATGTTAGAATACTACCACTATCTCTGACCAGCAGGTACATGACAGGGGGAGGAGCAGGCTTGGGGAACAGATGGGGTAGGTTTCATTTTGGACTTACAGAAGTTGAATTTGGCTTTTGGATTAGTCAAGTCTGAGGTCTCAAGCATCTTAAGACAGAAAGCAAGAGGGTAGTTGGATATACAGGATGTGGCAGTGTTAGTCAAACAGACGGACCTTACATCCCTGAGGCTTCCTGAGAGCACACATGGAATGGATACAGAAAGAGGGCAGGAGCCAGCAATGGGGGCTGAAAAAGAACAGCCAGGGATGGGTAGGAGGCAGAAACTCATATGAGTTCGGTCAACTCTGCTAAGGCTTTCTTGTAAGAGTAGTCAGGGAGGATGCAAAGAGGAAAATAAGTTATGCTCTTTTTAAGATGGTAGAAATTTCAGCATCTTGCATGGCAGCGGAGAGGGAAACATTGGTGGTGCACAACAGAGAGGAGTAGAAAGTTGGAGTGACAGCTGTGAAGAAGCATACAGCAAGGGACCCAGGGGCATGCTGAGGGGCTGGTCACTTAGAAGGGCATATCGTTCCCTCGGGAGAACTTGAGGGAAGTCAGTATACAAGAACACAGGTACTATTCAGTAAGTCAATGTGGGAGATTTTATTTTTTAATCATTTTATTGGGGGTTTGTACAACTTTAATCACAATCCATCCATTGTGTCAAGCACATTTGTACATTTGTTTCCCTCATCATTCTCAAAACATTTTCTTTCTACTTGAGCCCTTGGTATCAGCTCATTTTTCCCCCACCTTCCCTGCATCCCTCCCTCATGAACCCTTGATAATTTATAAATTATTATTATTTTGTCATGTCTTCCACTGTACAATGTCTCCCTTCACCAACTTTGCTGTTGTCCATCCCCCATGGAGGGGGTTATATGTAGATCCTTATGATTGGTACCCTCTTTCTCCCCCAATTTCCCCTTACTGTCCTGGTATTGCTACTCTCATTATTGGACCTGAGGGCTTTTTCTGTCTCAGATTCCCTGTGTTTCCACTTCCTATCTGTACCAGTGCACATCCTCTGGTCTAGCCAGATTTGTAAGGTAGAATTGGGATCATGATAGTGGGGGGAAGAAGCATTAAAGAACTAGAGGGAAGTTGTAAGTTTCATCGTTGCTACACTGCACCCTGACTGGCTTATCTCCTCCCTGTGACCCTTCTATAAGGGGATGTCCAGTTGCCTACAGATGGGCTTTGAATCCCCACTCCATACTCCCCCTCATTCACAGTGGTATGATTTTTTGTTCTTTGATGCCTGATACCTGATCCCATTGACACCTTGTGATCACACAAGCTGGTATGATTCTTCCATGTGGGATTTGTTGCTTTTTAGCTAGATGGCTACTTGTTTATGAACATGAGTAGATTTTAATTGCTTCTTCTGACTGCTTTATTTTCCCAGTGAAAAGGGAGGCAGGAATGTTAGGTGACATCAAGGGTGAAGGAGGAAGTGTGTAGCATTTGGGACTGAAAATACGTTCTAAAATAGTTGCCTGGAAGAGAGGGTGGACTGTTGAGCATATGGTTTGTCTGCTGACTAGCCTTGAGTTCCACAGGACACAAGAGAAGGATTTAGAGAGTTGGAGAGAAGCTTGTAGGAGCGTTCAAGGGTAAAATTCATGGGGGAAGAGTTAGCACCTTAGTTTCATGTGATAAACCGTATAACAAAATCAAGCCTGATGATCTTAGATAGTGATCATGAGAATATATGCTGGAGGGTAAGGTTTTGGGGGCTGATCCAGAACACATGAAACTATCCCCTCATTCCTTGATTCAAGACAAAGAAGGGGAAGAAGAAGGAGAAAAGGCAGAGGGGAATACCTATTTAGAGTCACGTCTCAAAGGTGGGGAAGAGAGTGATCAGTGAGCAAATTAGTGATCTAGAAGCATTTTTCAGATAACCATACATTACCATATACATATAATGATACGGGAAATTGGCATATTCAGTTATCCTAGTCATATAATATAGCTAATCTTCATTTTCATAATCTTCTAATTAAGAACTATTAGTGCATGTTTTTATGCCCAGACACCACCTGCCTGTTGGGTTGTTGTACTGTGTTGGCTTGCATGTTGGTATTGTGCTGGAAGCTATGCTCCAGTATTTCAAATACCAGCAGGGCCAAAGAGGTTGAACAGGTTTCAGGAGGGCTTTCAGATTAAGATAGACTTGGAAGAAAGACTAGTTAATGAAAACCTTTTGGATCACGTTGAGTACTGCCTGGTTTGCTCACTTTGGATACATCTGGGGGAAGCAACAACGGAGGACATAATGTTCTGTGAAGTAGAGGGTTTACAAGGGCACGGGAGTTCTCAATGGTATGGGTTGGCACAGTAGCCACAATGGTGGACCTGAACATGTCACTGATCATGAGGAGGGTGCAGAATTACACAATGTTAATGTTTCATTCTGTTGTACATAGATCACTATGAGTCAGTGAACTCAATGGCAGTTAATAGTGATGCTGAAGGTACGAGAACTAGAATCTGCGTGGGATTAGAGATGAGTAAGAGGATTCACTATCGTGAACAACACATAGTGCCCCATAAGTGGTATGAGTGAGATACAGAAATCAACAGACGTAATTAGGGAAGTTTGGAGATGGAGATTAGGGAGGGCTCTTTGCCAGAAGTAGGAATAGGCTTGAATTGGGGCAGATTTTAAATGTGGGTGAGAAGAATGCCAAGACAAAGAGGGAGGTGGGGATCCCAAAAGGCACTGTATGATCATATTTTAATTTAGTGTAGTTGTAGCCCAGGATATAAGTTTGGGAGTGGAAGACAAGGCTTAGAGAATTGAAGCACTGTGGGGTAAAGAGCCTTGCTTACCAGAAAGAACAACATGTACTGAATTTAATAAACAGGGGACAACAGAAAATACTAGAGGTGCCCCTTAAAACTATTTGAGCTGGAGGTTTAACTGGAGGAGCAAATAGTAGGGATTCAGAAAGCAACACAAAAGCTTTTACCCCAGCAAGACCAGAAGCCTTCAAGGTCTGTGCTGAGTAAATAACGCAAGACTCACAGAGGGCCTGCCAAGAGCTGAACATGTGTGCAATGTTCCAGGTGACTCTAAGGTGATAAGTGTGAGGGACTGGTGAAAGGTGTTGCTATTCATGGAAATACTGGGTTGTTTTCATGGTGAGAGTAAAAGTATGTTTGGGTACAATATTTGAATTGAACCCAAACAACAAAGTAATCCATTCGAATAACATATAAGATGTTTAAGTAGCAAACTAAATCCAAAAATATCATGTCCCTTTGGAAGAAACAGAGATTGGGGACTGTAACTCTGCTGAACAGAGAAGCTAAGGGGGTTAGGAAACCTTATTAAAAGAGACAGGAGATGGTGTGAAAGGAAAAGATAAAATGGAAGCTCTGTTAATATTATTTCAACAAGTATGTTTCAGGAAGCATAAGTCCCTAAAGACACTAAAAAATGTCAACTGAGTGCCAGTCACTTTGCCTTACAATTTTTATGGAATAGAAAATCTATTTGAATAAATTATCTTAATTGATCCTTCGCTGAAGTAAATTGCATTTCTTTAATTTCCTGCTCTTTCTTTTTCTCCTTTAAAAAAATTTTTAATAGTAACATGGTGGTCTTAAAATCCATCGTGGTATAGACCATCAAGGCCTTGGTGCTCAGGAAATCAAGGCTATGCTTACTTTTCTCAGTTATAACTTAAGATCACACATATTCTTAAACTATTCCCAAGATTTTCATTTAAATTACATATTGTTTTCCTTTCTGGAAATGCAAAGTCAGTCACTGCTCCTGGAATCATCTGAATTCACACTTTATATATTACAATTTGTAACCTGATTATGCTTTCAAATTTATCATTCTTCTTTTGTCCCTGATTTCCACTTTGGTGCATGCTTAGCATATAGAGCTTACAAGCAATAATCAGACACACTTTTTCATATAACACTGAGATAGACTGTTTGATATATACCTTCTCTGAAAAATGAATCTACTTTTTATTTTTGTTCTAATTTCATGACAGTTATTGTTCTCATTTATTGACGTGGCTGACAATCTGTGGATAAGATGATTTATCAAAGTCTTAACATTTACTATTTGAACACTAAAACATGAAGAGAATTATTAATACAATTATTATTCTGATGAAATGGCTTTTTTCCACTTTCCTTCCTTGAATGATAGTTCAGTAATAAAATGAGGAAACCATTTGTCAATAATAAGTTATCAACCTCATACATCTTTCACATGTAGTGAATAATCAATAAAGGGAATATAAGTGACTGCTTCTGATGTTTTGAAGATGTATTAGTTAAGAGTGAAAGTTTCCAAAGGTTTACTTGAAAGCTAACTTTGAAAACAGGATCAGAATACACCATTCCTCTAATTTTCTCCCAGAAATTGTCCCTCAGTTTATGGTTGAGCTCAAGTCTTGTTTTCAGGTTATCCCTGTGCTAACTTAGTGCAAAAACAATTGAGAATTTTTCCTGCTGCCTGAAATTTGCCAATATCTATCTAACCCTAAAATAAGCATACCTGATACATTCGATAAGTATGGCAGAAGAATCTCTGTTTCTGAGGCTCCCACAATGTACAATCTAGCAAACTGCATGTGAATGTGTGTCTGTCACACTCCCTAAGAGTTACATGTTCAAAGGGGACCCTTAGAGATATAATGAGGTTTGTTGTGTCTGAGGTTAGAGTGAGGTGGTCATATCACATAATATCTAGACTCTTATTCAGTAAACACAATTTTTCCCCTCAAACAATAGGTGCCCTTAGAGGCAAGACTTATACTTACTGAAGCATTTTGTATAATTTATTCTAAACCAGAGAGTATCCAATTTTAGAGAGCTTAGGAATTATCTGAAGAGCTTTGGAAGCATGCAATGGTGGCTTTCCCACGTACTCTACTTCAGAGTAGGACCCAAGAACTACGGTGAACACCTGAGCTGACTTTCTACATAACAGCAAGCAAAAGTCAACCTCAACTCATCGCTTTATAATAGTAATAATTCTTATCTCAGTCCGTGGAAATATGGGAAATATTTCATTGAATTGCTATTTTAAAAAATATCAACTGATAAATTAATATCTCCCACTATCAATTAGCTAATTTTCTTCAATAGACTACTTGAAAACCTTCTTTATGCCATTAAGAGGCAAGCCTGGTGGAATTTGGCTAAAATTTTATGATTAGACTCAGTATGTTTGGAAGATATTCTTAATTAAAAAGGTATTTAAATCATATTGATAAAATATCCAGTTGATACTAAATTAGACAGGAAGGAAAAAGGCTAACCTTTTGAAGGCCTACGTTACATGAGGTATTTGTAGAACTCTCAATTAATACTACACCAGGAGGTATAATTAATACCACTTTATAAACAAGGCAACTGAAGCAGCACGCACAATCAGGATAAGTAACTCTCCGGATGTCAGTGAAGAGGTGAGTAATGAGGCTACGCGCTGAATCTGTCTGACTGTGAGACCCACTCCCGTGCCACCGCTGGTGTTCTTGGCAATTCAGAAGAATTGTGAGACTACCGATAACTTTTGGAAAGCAAGATCCAAGTTCAAAAAAATTTTTATCAGAATTTTATAAAATGAAGAGACAAAAGAATGGAGAAATGTAAATCTGCAAAATGACGCAATAAGGAAATAAAAATTCCGCAACATAAATAAAATGCATTTATAAGGCAAAATGATTTTATGGCAGGCATGCATAAAAGAAAGAACTAATAAAAAGAGTTGAGTTTCTGAAATTTGTTATAGGAATGAAAGGCAAATAATATTTCTGGAGGGTTTTAGGGTAAATATGCTAAGCAGGATAGAGATGATAGAAAGTAAACAGTAAAAGAAAGATAGATGATCAGCATGGAAGAAAAGAGGGCCCACGACAAAAGGCTACTTCAATTAAGATGGTGCAATGGGTTTAGCAATGGACTGCTAAACACGAGGTATATGGTTCAAGTTCAGCAGTGCTACATGGAGAAAAATCAGGCTGTTTTCATCCATAAAGATTTACAGTCTCAGAAACTCCATGGAGCAGTTTGACTTCCAGGTTTCCTAAGAGTTGGAATTGACTGAATAGCAGTGAGTTTAGTTTGGATTTATGGAAACAAGTGAAAGACAAGCTGGTGCCTAATATCAGCTTCCATTGGACCTTTTAAACAATGCATTTCTTAAATAATTTATTACGATATTTCCTTACCTTTTGAATTCTAGCAACTTTCAGGGTTTTTCTAATATAACAGTCACTTAATAAACTTTACTGAGCGTATATCCTAAAACACAGCATTGTCCTTTGGGGACAAAGCTTATTTCACTTATTTTTGTGGTCCCCACATGACCTGGCCCATTATTTTATTATTCATTCACAGAAAATGAAAGCCCAAATTCACTGGTTCCAAAATCTTTATATAGTTCACAGTAAACCACCTACACTTTTCATGGCTTGTCTTTTCTCTTTCTGTGTATGTTGAAGTCCCGAGACATGGAGGAACAAGCAGGAAAGGAAAGAATAAGAGAAAAAAGACAGAGTGGAAAGTAAAGAGCATTTGTTTCCTTTCTCCACTGGTCCCCAATATCTATAGAGGGATGGCCTAAGAAGAGAAGATTCACATGACATTATGTGGAGATCAAAGCAGAAGCCTGAGAAAAATGGAGATGTCTGAACTGAGGCTCCCCTGAGTGTGCCAGAGACGGCCAGGAAGCAGAAAGGTTTGCTCAGCATGTAGAGGGCAGATAAAATATTTGACCAGTAAACATATGGACCAGACTTTCACCAATGATAAAATGAGGTTGGTAAAAGAAGGAATATGGAAATAACTATTATGGGACACCGGTATTTTTTCCAGTATCCAAAGCATTGAGGTAGGTATCCATCAACGACACCACACTTAATTGGGTGTATGTCACTGAGACAGGAAAGGAGTGGCTGTCAAGAGTAAAGTGTTATGAACTTGATAATGTAATGATTAAGTGGCTATACACTGTTTTTCATGATCATAAATGTATTAGTTTTAGAAAGCTTGAAACTAGCCAACATTTCTGCTAAAGAGTAATTATATTGTCTGAGGCATTTTAGAAAAGAAAAGAGATACTTCTTATCCGATAATGCTAAGATGATTCAAACTATTAAGGATCATTGTATTTAATATAATTGTTATCTCAGTTCTATGACCCTCTCATAGGAGCATTTTCTAACCTCCTCAACACTCACAGAATAAGGTAGAAACCTTAAAAATTTCTTTATTAAGTTCGGTAAGTTTCTGTAGAGATGTAAATTACTCTGACGTGCTACATGCTCTTTATCCATGTGTGTGCACGCATTCACAAACATATCCCAATACCTAGGGAAATTACTCAGAAATAAAGGAGAACCCATGAAGAGGCAATATGTGTTTTGGCCAAAAGGCTCAACTTTAATATATGAAGCTATATGAATAATAGCCTAAGATTAATAATTGTACTACTAGTAGTACCAACATATAAATCATACATATTAAAATGAACATCAATTACATTGGTAAAATGATGTATTGCTTGTATATTTACTACAGTAATTGGAAACACATGAGAGATACTGATGGAGGTGCTGAGCAGATACCATTTATTAATTCCAAGACAGGTGTCAGACTTATTTTCAGATATTGTTTCTCAGCAATAGTTTATTCTTCTAAATGAAAATAATATATTGAAGAAAACTTGTGACTTAGACTTACTTCTAAGATCAGGCTTCATATTCCTTTACATAAATTCCTTATATTTTTCCAATTTATATCCAATGTCTAAAAATAGTTATTAAATGAAGTAGTATAGAATCCATCTTGATGGAATTTTATTAAAGCATATTCTTTCATGCTCTCTGGAGAATCCATGTTATTGGAGAACAAACACACAAGAAAAGGTGTCCACATTTAAACCAAGGACACTAAGGGTCAGAGAAACCTGAATGGCCAGAACAACAAAGGGACCTCACATTTTATTCAAAGTCCTAGGCTACAGGGAAGCACAGAATAGGTTGTATACTGCTTTGGGCTATGGCTGCTTCCAATAAAGTCATTTTTTATTTGAAAAAGCCATAAGTACATTTTTTCATCATTATCATCATCACCATCATTGCCAGGAGCAAGATAAAAGCTGGGGTCATGCTGATGCTGTTTGTATCCCAGACAGGCAGATGGAAAACAGAATCAGTTGGGGTCTCAGTCGAGGGTAACAGAAGTCCTCTCAACTTCTGGGACTCCTGGAGAAGTCAGCACTCCAAAGTGTTCATGTGAATAATATCCACCAGAGATTTCAGAAAGAAAGAAAAGAAAGATGAGGAAGGTCCTTAAGGAGATGGATTGGCACAGTGGCCATAACTTTGGGCTCAAACACGGGAACAGTTGTGAGGACGGCCAGGACTGTTGGGCTTACAGTCGCTATAGGTTGTAACTGATTCAATGGCACCAGTAGCAACAGGTGCACAGCAGTCACAAGGATCCTTGGTGGTACCATCCTTGGTGGTACACTTTTGGCTGCTCACCAAATGGTTGGTGGTTCGAACCCACCAGCTGCTCCCAGGGTGGACAAGGTGGCAGTCGGCTTTCATCGTCATTACAGGCTTGGAGAGCCCATGGGGGAGTTCTGCTGCCTGAGGTAGGCTGCTGTTAGTCAGAATGGACTGGACGAAACAAGTGTGGTTTGTTTGGCGTACAGCGTCTATCTTTAAATTCCTATCCTTTCCATTTTGGACTTCTCTAAAAGGCTCTGGCATTCAAACTTGTGACTGGACTGGCTGCAGTAAATGATCCAATTCTTTTGAAAGCAACAGGGCCAAAACACTATCCATATGACCAAAGAAGCACCAGCAACTGATCCTGCTCAGTGCTTACTCTGAGTCCAGATTTGTACCAATAATTTGCATATTGAATTTATTCCCTACGGTCCCAGCAGCAGGCATATAAAAAGTATTCTCTCTGTTTTATAGCTAGAGATGCTGAGATTTAGAGAGATAAGACATTTCTTCAAGAAAGAGAGATTAAATCACTGCTTTATATCTAGGTGGTGCAAGTTCAAATGGTTCAAGTTCTAATGGAAGTTAGAATGGTTTTAATAGAAGTTCAAATGGTTCAAGTTCTAACGGAAAGATTTCAGTCCACCCAGAAGTGCTTTAGAAGAAAAGCCTGGCAATCTACTTTTTAAATTTTTTTTCTTTTTCTTTTTCAAGGTTTTATTTTTTTTTCTTATTATTTTTTTTTCTTTTAAAAAATTCATTTTATTTGGGGCTCATACAACTGCCATCCCAATCCACACACACATCAATTGTGTAAAGCGCATCTGCACATCGTTTCTCAAAACATTTTCTCTCCACCCAAACCCCCGACATTAGGTCCTCACCTTTCCCCTCCCTCCCCGCTGGCAATCTACTTTTGAACAACCAGCCATGCATAGGTCTCCTCTGACACGCACTGGTTTGCTGTGAGCTGGCACCCATTCCCGGGAAATGGATATGTCAACCTTTCTAAAGTAAAATGCTTTTAATGATATGTCCTGGGGTTCAAAGTTTCTCTGTGAACTAAAATATTAAAATCAGTTCAGAAAACTGTTAGGCCCAGATTCCTACCAAATAAGATTGAAAACTGCCCTACAAAGTGCACTAAGTGTGTTTGAAACTGTATGGTTTTGACTTCCACAGTCTCCACTGGTCCCTGAGTAGTCCACCTGAAGTTATGTACAGGTCAAGGAGGCTGGACTGTCACATGCACATGTGGTCTGCATTATCTTTTCTCTAAGGACAACTTTCCCCATGGACAGAGGGTATTTGTTAAAGGCGCTAAGATGGCTAAGCTAGCAAAGCTATGGATTGAGAAGAACTAGGTATTATAAGCCCAACTCAAGACCCTCTCACACTAAAAAGAGTAGCAAGGATTACTCTAAAAGTTATGTGTGTGGGGAGAGTGGAGGCATGTTTTCAACATACTAGAATTTTAAAGGTAAATTTTCCATGATTTTGGGACTAATTCTAAGCCATTGAAGGCAGTGGTGGAAAAAAGTGGATACTAATCTTAGTCCCCAAGGGAAAATGAAGCATGTCTCTGTAAACTCTCTGCTTTGGCCCCTTGACTATTCAATCTTAACTTCTCTGTTAATTCTTACAAAGGTCAGTAATGAATTTGAAATAAAAATCCTTTCATCACAAATGAGTTTTGTCTATTCTAGTTCTACCTCTGATGGCTTTCTCACTCAGCCCCTGCTGGAACCTCTACAGCCTGCTGTCTTACTGAGATGAAGGGAATTTTGACTTTCTTTCCATTCTCAATATTGGAATATACATTCTAAAAATTGGAATATCCATTCTGAATATTTCCATTCTCAATACTGAATCATGACAATACATATTTTATTTTTTCAATCCCATGCTACGACAATACATATTTTCAAGCCATCTCACAAACACTCAGTCTTTTACTTAGTACTCTACACATACTGAGAGAGTAGCAAAGTCATCTAAAGGTGAATCATACAGCAATATGTAACTCATAGTCCTTTGTTTATAAATGCTGAGTGAAGTTTACTGGGTTTCTTAAACATTTAACTGCCAGAATTAATCTTAGTAGCTTATATCCTGAATTTCAGTAATATTTTCCTAAAGCAAGTAAAGGTTTGCAAATCAAAATATCACAACTGGTTTTTACTAACAGGTAGCCATTAAATAGCTGTTTATTTTTTTGATAGCTGCTAAGGGTAAACAGAAAGGGTAAACAGAAAGATCTAGTGAGACAGTCACTTAAGTTGGATAAATATTTGAAAAATGCCAAAACCTGTTCTATTTTTAATAATAGCTAGGATGAGATAACTTTCTGTTCACATAAACTTGAAATGACTTTTTTTTTATTGAAAGGAAGAAATAAGTCATCAATATACAATCTTTCGTGCCAAAGTCTTCAACATTTTGAAATAGTGAGCACTATTTTTTTTTAATTGGGGCTCTTACAGGGGTTTATCTGTTCTGGATTCCCTTTGTTGCAAGATCATATCTATACCAGTATACATGTTCTGTTCTACCCAGATTTGTAATATCGAATTTGGGTCATGGAAGGGGGTTGGGAGGAAGCATTAAAGAACTAGAAGAAGGTAGTGTGTTTCGTTGGTGCTATACTGGACCATGACTGGCTCTTCTCTTCCTTGCGGCTCTTCTGACAGGGGGTGTTCAACTGACTACCGGGGAGTGTTGGGGCTCTACCCCTCATTCCCATTGAGATGATTTTTGTTTGTTTATTTGTTTTGTTTTGGGTTTGTGATGCCTGATACCTGTTAGCACTTTAAAAAAACACACCAATATTTTGTATCTTTATCCAAAACCATGGCTTATTTTTAGCTTGACGCTTTATTATTGATATTCCTTTTGGACATGCACAGTATACCATATCAATATTAAAATTAAAAATAAGAGAACTCTTATGTGCAAGATTGTCATTTGTATTTCATATCTTCCTTAAGCAAATGAATGTCAGTAAAACATGTACTTTTTTTTTAACCATATGGCTGGTAAAAAGAGAAAGCATAAGATGATATTTAATAATTAATTTTTTCTCATATATTGGGAAATTTGTACATACAAATTTATAAGTAAAACCTTTCCATTTGGTAAAAGTGGAAAGTAGTAATATTTAAGAAATGTACAATATACATCATTTAAAACATAGTGTTTCTGAAGCCATATGTTTGACATATGACTTGGTATTTCATTTCAAAAATGATCAGGGAAAAGGACAGCATCTCCCATAGCATTCCTGTAGCCTCTCACCATTTTCTTGTAACTGCACTGTTTCATAGATGAAACTGGTATAGCAAAATGACAAATATAACATATAAAAGAATAAAAGGGGGCAATAAATCACCAGTGACACCACAGCCCATTAAAATGCATCAGCTGGAGTTGCAGAAAGAAAACGTCCCCCTCGTTTTACAATCTTTCTGTTCAAGGAGAAATTTCGGGATCTTCAAGCAACCCTTGTGAGAGACTCTGAAATTGCAAATTATTATAAATATTTTTGGATATATGGCTAAAATATATGGCACTAACAATTCCTGTTTACAGTTTCATAGGAAGCCACTAGAAATGGGGCACATGGGTTTTCAGTCACCCATAGAAGGGCAAGTAGAAAAGCCTGGGTGCAGAATCAGATCAGACTCATTGCCATAGTGTCGATTTCAACTCACCGCAGCCTGATATATATCAGGGCTGTAACATTTGCAAAAGCTGATAAGCCTTTAGTAAACAAAAATATAAAAATGTAAAGCCATTGTTTCTTGACATTTCCTCCATTTAGTTTTATACATTTCTGACGGTAATACTTCCCTCTATTTCTAATTCTTCCCTGAAGGATTCTGGGCTTATTAATTTACATCATGGCAAAACAGCAGTTTCCATAGTCCTTAGGATTTGAATTGTGGTCCTTGTCAATGTTCTTTGGGTTTGGGGAACAAAAGGATGTCTGAAGTGGCAAGGTCACGGCTGGAGGGTGAAGGAAGTGTCTTCCCAAAGGAGATTCTTCTTCTTTTTTTAAAAATCATTTTATTGGGGGCTCATACAACTCATCCCAATCCATACATACATCAATTGTATAAAGCACATTTGTACATTCATTGCCCTCATCATTCTCAAAACATCTGCTCTCCACTTAAGGCCCTGACATCAGGTCCTCATTTTGCCCCCCTCCCTCCCCATTTCCTCATCCCTCATGAGCAAAGGAGATTCTTGTAGGACAGCTTTTGCTACTCTCAAAGAATGATTAGATGCATTGTTGTGAGAATGAAAAGAAAGAGAGAGAGAGAGAAAGAAAGAAAGAAAAAGTTTCCTTGGCACAACTTTCCTGGATATTCCAACCAATGCAGTTTTTTAATTTTCTTAAAATTTCTTCCAATAATAAATAATGATCATTCTGTGCCTTTTGAGAAATTCTATTAGGATTACCACTTGGAAAACCCTGAACGCAGTCACCTTCACCTTCTGCGATGCTGTCTGGACCTTGAATTTAACTGAGCCAGCAGATATCTTTGAAAACCACTACTCTGATGAGATTATGAAATCTCTGCCCCCCAACCCCAACAAGTAAACCTCTTTTTTAAACTGAACTGGGTGGAAGTTGACAGAAGAAAATTGGTTTTCCAGTAAGTCATACATATTTTGTTTCATGCCACTGCTTGTTGTTGCTGCTGTTAGTTGCCATTGTGGTTGTCAGGGGCCACTGACAGGCCTTATGAACAACAGAACAGAATACTGCCCACCCTTGTGCCCTCCTCCGCATCGCACTCCTCTTTGAACCCATCGTCGCAGCCGCTATGTCAAGTCCGCTCATCAAGAGTCTTCTTTTTCCTTGCCCTTCAGCTGTACCAAGCGCAATGTCCTTCTCTGGGAAGAGGTCTCTCCTGATAACCTGTCCCAAGGATGTGAGATGGAGTCTCCCCATCCTCTCTTTTAAGAAGCATGTTGGCTGGACTTGCTCTAATATGGATTTGTTTGTTCCTTTGGAGATCCATAATACTTTCAATATTCTTCACCAGCACCAACCATAATTCAAATGCAGCGATTACTTTCTGGTCTTCCTAATTCAACATCCAACTTTCACATACCTGTGATACGACTGAAAATACTCTAAGCTTGGGTTGGTTGTTGAGTTCCTGCTCTTCAATACTTTAAAGCTATCTCATGCAGGAGATTTACCTAATGCAATGTGTCACTGATTTTCTTAACTGCTGTATCTTTGAACATTGTGGACCTCAGCAAGATTAAATTACTATGCTGAATGAAAATATCATTGATTGCAATCCCCCTAAAGTAACATCACATATCCCACTTATTTCCTGTACTTCTTGTTTCCATTGTTCTTTCTCCCTCACATTTTCATGCCTCATGAAGTTTGTCACTGGGTGAATGCTGCCCTTCTGGATTTGACTGGTTGACTACTACTCGAAGGACTCCATAACTCCCTAGCGGGTACTGTTCATTTTAGAGACCTATGTATTGTTTGCCGGAAAACTGAGCCACAGAGGTGAGTTCATTTCCCGGTCTAAAGAGTGTTCTACCAGTAATGGTCTTATTTCCTTATCTACTTGTCAATCCATCTCAGCAAGAGTCTTCTTTTATTCTCTGCCCTTCTACTGCACCAGGTGGGAATGCCCTTAATCCAGGAACTGGTCTCTCCTGGGAGACAAAGTCTCCTCACCCTCTCTTCTCAGGAGCATTCTGACTGGACTTCTTTCAAGACTGAGTTTGTTTTGTTCTTTTGTAAGTCCAAGCTGCTTTCTCTTCCAGCAACATCATTCAAGTGATTCAATTAAACTACTGCTAGTAGTTTATATAGGTATATGTGTTGATCTGGGATATTTATTGAACTTGTCCTGTTATTCATAACATAGTTCACATGTAAAAGCTCCTTGAGATCAAAGAGCACATGCTACACTACATTACATTTCCTCCTTTACCACTGAGTTAATTACACAGCAAGACCTCCAAGAGGCTGACTAGCTCACAAATGCAAATGATAAATGCATGAATACTCCGCCTTCTCTAGTAAGTCTAGGATGGTACATATGCTTTCATCAGCCCTGAAATGTAGCTCCCTCAATCTCAGTCTTTCAAGAATTAAAGTACTACTTAGATCCCTCTGAGAATTAAACTCTATGGCCTGAAAAATGTATGCAGAGGTAGGTGAACTAATGGCCAGAGCACCTTTTCTGTGCACGTGAGTCTTGGGGGTTTGCCTCCTATAATTCACTCACAAGGACAACCTGCCCACGTGAAAGCTCCAGCGATGTGATAGATGTGATTTAGAAAGAGAAAAAGGAAGATGTGGAAATGGGTTCACACCAACTGTAAATATCTATAATTTATAAATTAATTAATCGTATCAGAAAATAACAGCTGGAGCTTGTGTGCCATTTCTTAAAGCTTTCTTATGCTACCAAAAGAAATAGTTGGCAAAAATTGCTGTACTTCTGGAAATGGACTGATTTTATAAGTGTATTCTTATAAATAGAAGTGTTTCCAAATATTTGTGTACACACTTCACAATAAACACAATTCACAATCTCTTAAGATATAAAACTTTGAACAACAAAAACTTCAATCCCGGCAGCTTTTGGACCAGTCGAGCCCAGCACCAGGTAATCTTTGGCAGCCAGACACTGCCTAACTCCAATTTGTGGAAACTGAATAATGGTGCAGACTGCAGAATTTCAAGTGCCACAGGTAGTGGCCAGAAGCCAATCACGCTGTCACAGAAAGTGGTGCCACCTCCAAGTTCATCCTCCTCCCTCCTCCCTAAACCCCTATCCAATCACAAACAAGTCCTCAGAAAGTCAAAGACATCCCAGAGACCTTCCAAAGGGTCCTCAGTAGAACGGCAGCTGAATGGACTCCTGAGCAGCCTTAACTCTTCCGCCCTTGTGCCCTCCACCAGCTCAGCAGATCCTGCTCACACTAAATGATGAACCACACTTGGAGGAAGGACAAGACGCCCTGATCCTAGCCAAGTGGCTGAGAGTGCTCCAGGGGCACCACCGTGTTTGGGGCAGGGGTGGGGGCTGCCCCAGAGTCCTCATTGCTTTCCAGCCCAAGTGGTGGGAGGTGGTTGCCCATCAGCCAGTCCAGACTTTGGCTGGGGCGAAGACAAAGCAAAGCAGCTGGGTTCTGTTTGGCCTTCAATGATACACTTCCCTGCCAGAGCACCTGTGCATCTAGACTTCCTTTATTCCTCCCTTTCCCCAATTCTGCTTCGGCCTGTCCTGCTACCCAACAGAGGTGCTATAAACCAGGCTCTTTGGCTATTTGCATTTGGCTTCCGCATCTTTTCCAGATTGCAGTGTTAAAGCTTTGTCTTCTCCCCATCACCTCCTACCAAAGGCCCTCATCCCTTTTCAGAGGGGTGAGGGGTGAGGGGAGAGGGGACTTGGTCTCAGGGTCTAGGAGAGGCGCTGCTGACCGAGGGAGCCAGGGTAAAGGCATCCTTTGGAATTACCAATTTCTAAGATTAATAAAGTAATTCTATTTTAAAAAAACAAAAAACTTTGAGTCTAATAGCTGGCTTTCTTTGAATAATTTAATTTTTTGTTGAAGAGGATCTACACAGCAAAACATACACCCACTAAAATTTTCTACAGGTAACTGAGTGACTCTTGGTTACGTTCCTTCAGGAGTTGTGAAACCACCCTGACCATTGTTTCCAAGTTAAGCTCCCATTCCTCCTTGATTAACATGCCCTTGCTGCAGCCTAAACTTCCTGTATAATCCTTCACTTTGCTACAGTATTGTCAATTTGATTTCATATACATAGATCTTAGAGAGCATAATGCTCAAGGTAGATACTCTTTAAAAATTAGGCTAAGCTCTTGTTTGATTTTAAGGAAACTTGAAGGAATATATTTTGGCTTAAGGTTTAAAAAGTGTTAAAGGACATTAGTCTTGGAGATTTATATAGTCCCCATGGCTCCAGAAATTCTGGAGTTCCTGAAACTTTGAAACTCTCTTCTGTATTTCTCCCTTTTTGATCAGTATCTTTAAATAAAATCTTTGATTAAAGCATTCAGTAATAGTAGCTGGGCACCATCTAGTGTCTTCAGTCTTGGGGCAAAGGGGCAATTATTCCTAGAGGCAATTATTGATGAATTTCATTTCTTTCTCTTTTCCCTGCCCCTCCTTCTGTTGCTAGAAGTGAATAGAGACCAATTATTGTACCTTGGATGGCTGCTCTCAAGCCTTTAAGATCCCAGGCACTATGCCAACATGGTAGAAGGTAGAATAGAAACATTAAATACACTTGGCTGTCCCATGAAATCATGACCCCAGACTTCTAAACCAAGGAACCAGATCCCTCAAAATGCTTGTGGATGTGATTGAACTCTTAGAAAGACAAAATACAACTTCTGCAGCGAATGGTATGATTTCATTTCAGCACTTACATACTCAAATTATATTTCTAATTTCAATTATCCTTCATATTTTGCCAGTTTTTATGAACGTGTACACTCAGTAGATAGCAATCTCAGATAATGTGTGGAATGTAACCATTCTATCTTACAACTATTTAAGTTTTCATTTGATACCCCAAATGATAACATTCACATTTGAAAGCTCCATCGATGTGATAGATGTTATTTAGAGAGAGAGAAAGAAAGGTGTGGGAATTGGTCCTCCCAGCTCATCAAAGTTGCTAAGATATACTTTCAGTTACTCCTTCAACTCCCAAAGAAGCTTAAATATTTCTTATGGATCTTGCTAAGAGAAATAACTGATTCAAATTGTGCTTCTGTAAATGGATTGAGAAACCATTTGGTTTGCTTTATTTGCAATAAAAACATCTACTGAATTAAAAAATATCCTATAAGGAAAGATGCTTTGTGTAATTAAGATAATATCAGTCTGAACTGAACAGGCAGAATAATCCAATTTCAACAGTTTCTTGCCCTCAATCAAATATATTCAGAATTTACTCACCATAGTAATGGAAGATACAAAATACCTAGAAATGGATTTAACATCAAAGATTGACTGAAAGTTATTCATCAAGCTGGTAAGTTTGATTAACCACTAGGTGTCACTAGAGTTACATTAGTAAAGACAGACAGACAGACAGACAGAGTGAGCCCAAGCTGTATAGCGTACATTCCAGAGGAAGGAATACTCAGGGACCAAACACTTTCAAAAATAGCTAGGGACTGTGCTGGCTAAAGACCGACTGCAGGGCCACTGCTTCAGAGGGTAATTTCTGGGAGTTCCGAGGAAGGAACATTTCAAATGAGGGGAGACAAGTTGGGAATATGAAGAATGGAAGTAAGAGTACTAATCCGAGACAGCAGCAGTGCAAAAACCCTGGTGCATGATCAGACTTGATGTTTTGGAGAAACAACACATTTTAGCAATGAGAGTGAAAACCTGATAAAAGATGAGTGCCCAGGGTAAGAGGAGCCCCATTACACGGCTCATTATGTCCCACAAAGGCATTTGGAACTCAAGGGTTATCTTGAGCCTTCACATTGATTCCATCTCATAACAACCATGGACAACAGTGGTTCTCAACCTGCGGATCAGGACCCCTTTGAGGGTCGAGCAACCTTTTCACAGGGGTCGCCCGATTTATAACAGCTGCAAAATGACAGTGATGAAGTGGCAACAAAAATAATGTTATGGTTGGGGAGTGGTAAAGGGTCGCAGCCTGAGGAAGGTGGAGAAATAAGGATGTACAACATAGGAGTCTGCTCTAGGGATTCCAAGACTACATGTCTTTACACGGCAGACTGCAACCTTTTTCTTTCACATGGAGAGGCTGGGGGTGAATTCAATCTGCCATTTTGTTATTGACAGACAAGCGCTAGACCACTGCGCTACCCATGCTCTATTCTTAGGGCAGTAGAACGTTATTTGAAGGCTAAAAATAAGACTAATAGGACCAGATCTTAATTATATTAAAAAATCAGCCCAGCTTCTATCTTGTAAATGAGTTAGTTGGGAGACACAAGGGAAACTAGAGACCAGATAAAATGTGTAGTGGGGTTTGGCAAGAGAAAATGGCTTAGGCTGGCCAATGGAGTAAGATGGCAAGATGTCAATAAATGTTGAATATATGCTGGAGGCAGACTTGACAAGACTGGCTTATGTAGGAAATTCCAAATGTATTAGATGATCTGAATAAATAAAATTTTTCACAGGAAAGATTTTCTTAAAATCATCAGTGTTTCTCATGATAAGGTGTGCATTTAATCAAAATCAATGTGAATCTCAGAGGCATATTTTAGAACTCCATTGCCATGGCCTCAGTGCGTAGGGAATATCAGACAAAGATTCCTCCTCTTAATTCTTTTCTATTACTGTCTTTCTCCCCTATAAGAATCTAAATCTAAGTGTAGAGGGTGATAAGTGAGATAAAAAGGAGGACACGCCACGGTGAGAAGCGGGGACTGCATGATGGCAGGCTGCCACAGGCGAGAAGGGTGAGTATTCTAACTTTCATTGGGATGGCAGAATTTGAGTGAATACTTATAGGAAATGAGTGAGTTTGCCAAAAGGTTATCTGATGATATTCCCAAGCTGGGCAAAGTGAAAAATATTTGCCATTAAATTAATTTTGAGTCATGGTTACTTTGCGTATGTTACTTTGAGTCATGGTTCAATTGCAAATAAAATTTCTCCGTAATATTTTCAATGAGCTGGGAGGCAAAGGGCATTTATAGAGGTCTAGATAAAGACATGTACATATGCAAATATATTTATATGAGGATGAGGAAATAGATCTATGTGCCTATATTTATAGGTTTAGTATTAAGGTAGCAGAAGGACATGGGGCCTCCACTCAAGTACTCGCTCAAAGCAAGA
>NW_022103955.1:1725216-1769560 GCF_000313985.2 Echinops telfairi
AGGGAGGGGAAAATGAGGACCGAATGCCGGGGGCTTAAGTGGAGAGGAAATGTTTTGAGAATGATGAGGGCAATGAATGTACAAATGCGTTTTACACAATTGATGTATGTATGGATTGTGATAAAGAGTTGTATGAGCCCCTAATAAAATGATTAAAAAACCCACAGATTTTCAATGGCTGAGCTTTAGGAAGGAAAATCAGGCTCTTTCATTATTTTTTGCCGATACAAGTGCTTCCTTTGTTATTCCCTATTTAATGCTGCACATGTAAGAGACAACTGAAAATACTACAGCTTGAACCAGACTCACTTCTTAGTGCTCAAAGGGGTGTCTTTGCTTTTTAACACGTTAAAGAGGCTTCGTGCAGTAGATTTGCCCAGTACATCCTGTGATTGTTTGACTGCTGCTTCCATGAGTGTTGATTGTGGATCCAAATACAATGAAATGCTCGACCACCTCTATGGACATCATGTCTACTTGTGGGTATCTTGGTTTCTTTACATTAAGTTATAACCCATTTGCGGGTTGCAGTCCACTTCTCATCAGTAAATGTTTTAAGTCCCTTGTCTTTCAGTAATCAAGGTGGTATCATCTGCACACCATAAATTGTTAATAATCATTCCACCAATCATGATGCTATGTTATTTTCCAGACAGTCCAGTTTCTCAGATTATTTGCGAAGCATAAAGATTGAGTGAGCGCGTGCAAGGATACAACCCTGACACACATCTTTCTTTATTGTAAACCATTCAGTACCCTCTTGTCCTGTTTGAAAGACTGACTCCTGATTTATGTACAGGTTCATCCTGAGCACTATGAAGTCTTGTTTAATTCCCAATATTATTAATGTTATTCATAGTTTATTATACCCACACAGTAACAGGAATGCCTTTGCATAATCAATAAAACACCAGTTGAAAATCTTTCTTCCATTCTCTTTCATCCCAAACCAATCTGACATCAGCAATGATGACGTTTCAAGTCCTCTTTTGAATTCAACTTGAATTTCTAGCAGCTCATTATTAATGCACTGCTAGATACATTACTCGATACATATACTGCTAGATAGTTGTTAAACTACCTTCATCAAAAATTTACTTGCATGTGATATTGTGTGATAAGTTAAACATTCTGTCAGGTCAAGTTTCTTTGGAACTGCCACACATACGGACCTCTTCCAGTTGGTCGCCCAGGTAGTTGTCTTCTAAATTTCTTGATTAGAGATGTGAGTGCTTGCAGCACTTCAACCGTTTATGGAAACATTTCAATTGGATGCCATCTGTTCCGGGAGTCTTGTTTGTCACCAAGATCTTCAGGGCAGACTCCTTCAATATCTTTTCTTGATCATATGCTACCTCTTGAAATGGTTGACAGTCGACCACTTATTTTTGCAACAGTGAATCTGTGTATTCCTTCCTTCTTCTTTTGATATGTCCTGTATCATTCAATACTGCAACTCAAAGCTTGATTTTTTCTTTTATTCTTTCAGCTTGAGATATGCAAAGTATATTCTTCCATTTTGGATTACTAATTTCTGTGTTGGCATACTACATTATAATGCTTTTTCTTCTCAGACTGCTATTTGAAATTTTATGTTCAGCTCTTTTACTTGATCATTTATTCCATTTGCTTTACATATGCTACAGTGATGAGCAATTTTCAGTCTCTTCTAACTTTCACTCTGGTCCTTTCTTCCTTTCTTGAAATTCATTTTAATGACCATTTCCCTTAATCATGTGTGATGTTCTTGATGTCATCCCACATTTGGTCATTAGTGTTCAATGTGTCAAATTTGGTTTGAGATGGCCTCTAAATTCAGATGGGATATACTCAAGTTTACATTTTGGCTTTTATGAGTTGTTTTAATTTTCTTTTGCTTCAAATTGACATTGTATACGAGCAATTGAAAGTCTTCAGTAGTCAGTTCCTGGCCCTGTTGCACTAAAAATAGAAGTTTCTCCATTGTCTCCTCCCATAGATGTTGTCATTTAGACTCCATGTATACCATCTGGCAAGATCCATTGTATAATGACCAGTTATGTTGTTGAATAAAGAGATCTGCAATGAAGGCTTTGGACTTGCATATTGTATTATGGAATCTCCAGTTTTGTTTATATCACCAAGACTATTTTCCAACAACTGATCCTTTTTGTTTTCAAAACTCACATTCCAATCACCCATAATGCCCAATGCATCTTGACGACAGGATCAATTTCAGACTGAAGAATTTCGCAGAATTCACTACCAGCAGCTTTAGTATTTGGTGCATCAATCTGAACAGCACTTGTATGAACTGGTGTATATATAAGGTATAACTCCCTTATAGATGTATGGCTGTTATTCTATCACATTCAGCATTGTAATTCAAGACAGATCTTGAACTGTTCCTTTTTGATGATGAATGCAAGGTCATTCCTCTTGAATTTGTCACACCCCATACTCAGCAGAGTAAACAATTAGATTGTCTGGCTTAATATTGGTAAAATCAGTCTATTTTCTCTCAGTAATTCCTAGGACACATATCAATCTTTATGTGTTGTCCATTTAATTTTTGATGACTTCCTCTTTTCCTAATTCCTAATGTTTTGTACATTCCTGATATCGATGGATGTTTCTAGCTGTTTCTTTTCATTCTGGTGGAGAATAAAGGTCCCCCAAACATTCTCTATCCAGGTTAAGAAGGGAGACTCATCTTTAGGCGGCAGCTGGCAGCTCTTCTCCAGCCATGTTTCTCCCGCCTTCCAACCTGAGTGCTCCATCCTTCAGCACTGTCTCAGAGAAATGTTCTGCTGCGTGGGCTCCCTCTGCTTTCTTCCTAGGCCGTTCCTATTCTCAGAGCTTGGCAGTAATCTGTTCACACCATGGATGACTCTGCTAGTACTTGAAATACTGGTAGCAATGCTTCCAATATCACCACAACACAAAGTTACCACAGTTTGGTAGCTATTCCTATATGCAAGGTTGTCGTGAGTTGGAAATCTTTTCGAAAGCTTGGAATTTTATGTGGGAATGATTGTTGGGCATCTCTCACTCTTTTTTAAAAGTAGCAATTAGATCTATCATGAAATTCTCCATGCTCTGATATATCCAATTTGTACTTGCCCCACAGAGGTTGCTTGGTTTATAAATATTCTATGATATAGATCATAACATATACATATATGGGTTTATTAAAATGGATGATAAAATGTGTATTTAGAGAAACATTTTCCACAGCATCTTGTAGTTGGCTCGATTATTAAATTATAAGCAAAGTAAAAGTATCTTAAATAAAATAGATGGCTTAGACATTTTTTAAATGAACAAACATTCATAAGAGAAACTTCTAATGTATTCAGTTCTCAACCACCTGCCCCCAAACTGCAAAGCAGTTTTATATCAGGGTCAGTGTTATCACAAGTTAAAAGAAACAGGGTAAAGACTAGAGGCAAGTTTAGCTTCTATAACTTTCTCCAAATATAGTCTTTAGATAACAGTTTTGTGGTAGAATATTCATTCTAATGATATGTTCTGCTCCCTGTCACAGTCTAATTTCAATACTTTAGCAAAAGACTGTTATGCTGTGTGGTGGCTAACCACAAGGTCTATAGTTTGAAACCACCAGGTGCTCTGCAGAAGGAAGATGGGGCTTTCTACTGCCATAAACATTTAGAGTCTCGGAAAGCCACCAAGTAGGGCAGTTCGACGTAGCCCGATAGTGTTGCTGTGAATCAGTCTTAGAGACAGTGAGGATAAAACAAACTGTGGGAAAGAAAAGTGACTTAGTAAGTGGTAACCAGAATTTCTGTCTCAAAATGAAAGAGAACTAGAAGAGAGAAAAGCAATTCAAAGGGAATCATAAGCTATACACAGTGCTCATACACTTGCTCACAGCTATGGTTTCTGTTAAATCTATGCATGTTTTCAGTTTAACAGAGGTGTATGCAAGGGAGTAAGTGCAAGTAAAACAACAACAACAAAAAAACCCCTGCATTATTATTCAGGCTTCAGCTCATATATGTATTTTTTATTCCAAATAAAACATGTTTAAATATGTCTGTGCAATCAGTGGATGTCTGCAGACAAGTACTTTCCGTGACACATTTGTCCTGGTCACTCTGGGTACTTTCAGAAAGGAAAAAAAAAAGGCGGGGTGGGGGTGGGGCACAATCCAAGCAGAGGCTTCTGAAGGGAAATGTTGGGTCACTAATTTAAGGGAGAAAGATCAGCAGAGATAGTTATGGTATTAATTTTTGAGATTTCAAAGAGTTTATCTAAGAACACAGGGCAATCACAAGGGCTTGTTAAGAGAAGATACAAGAAAATGGAAAACTGCATTGGTGGAAAAAAGACCAAGAGAATGGTGCTGATAGATTTTTTCCCAACATGACATTGCCCCTGTTCATTCATTGATTGTAGCCATGACTGCCCTATAAGAAGAATAGTCAATTGAGAAACCTTACCGCATCCAGCCTATAGCCCTGATCTTGATCTTTCCAACTTCTCTTTGTTTTCCAAACTCAGAGAGCCTTGAAAAGGAACAAGATTTAAGTCCTGCAAGGATGTCAAAACTGTCATTTGACACGGGCAAATCAGAGTGCAGGATTCTTCATGGAAAGTTAGCGAGACAGAAGGCCTGTCTTCAGAAGTAATTATCTCTACATAGAGGATATATCAAGAGACAATAGCTTCATATTTTGATATTTTTATCCAATAAATGTTCTATTACTTACAGCAATATTTTGTAACTTTAATCCCCACTGCATTATGTATGTTAAATGATGGTGAATTTTCTACTATGTATGGAGGACAAAAGCCTTAAAAGTACCCTCTAGTGCCGTGATGGGGAGTTTATCAATCATATTAACTAACAGTCTATGTTTTGATCTGCTTCTTTGGACTCTTCTGGTTTCAGGCTAGTCATTCAACCAATTAAGTCAACATGTGTGTACCAAGACCTCTCTTCAGTGTGAGGCACAGAGGAACAGTCCTATATACTGGCGTCAGGGAACAAGATCCCGGCTTCATTTGGTTTTACACAAAGTACGGAGGACCTATCTACCCAAACCAGGTCTCCCAGAAGTATTATGTAAAGGTTTCTTAAAGTTCTGGGTGTTATGAAGCACAAAGTAGCATGTTATTTATAGGAGCATATGCAACAGAATTATAACAAACAAACTAACTAAACAGAGCTGTAAGCATGTTGATGTATCCGTCCTAGTGGTCTTTAGAAGGGGCAGTACTGATCTAGTTATCAGGATGACAACTGGTAATGGGGGATAGATGCTCAGATCTGTTCTGAAGTTGTTCAACACGACCACACAGACATTTGAAATCCATGTTTTTTTCTATTCCATCAGTTAAAAAATTTGTATTTCCTTTACTTTTCTAAATGATAGTACTTTTCCTACCTGAGAGTTTGTGCGTAGATAGGTGTTGATGCTAAGTATGGGGAATCACACGAAATGAAACTATTTAGAAGAGGTGGTGGATCGAGACCTGGCCCACAGAAGGTGCTCAGTGAATGTCATAGAAGTAATAGAATGAATTTAGTTCCAGGCTGGAAGTATGACTCGTGAATAAATCTATGCAAAACAATGTTATTTCCATCAAAATTGATCACTTATCCAAATGAAAAATATACAAGAAATATAATTTGAGTTGGCATTTATAGGAGCAAGATTAGCCATGAAGACCAAGAGTATTATATATTTTTTTAAAAACCCTGGGATTTGAAGCTTATTCTAACACTTCATCATGTTAATCCTTAATGAACATAAATAAATAATGTAGCTCACTCGCATCCTGAAATAAAGGGTGCCGTATACTGTAACCAGTTGTGTGATTTTTATATACTGGCTTCAAAATGATCACTCAGAAAGGGTCGATCAGCCTGATGGCGGAGGCTGACTGGACATGTACCTTCGTAATCATGCAAGCTTAACAAGAGAAAGCTAATTTTAGAAGTTCCAGTTCATGCTACTTCATATGATAGTATAATAGTTAAAACCCACGCGAGGAGCTATATAGTCCCATGAATATTCCTTTTATTGTTGCATGACCAAGTCATTTGTGGGCAATTTGCTGAAAAATCTAGTGCCAACTGAGACATAATTGGACGGCAGACTAGCTGAGGGACTCCAGATAACCTTGCAGATGGACACCTAACACTACAAGGATCTCCAGGGGATATTTCTTAGACGTCAAGGCTTAGAGGAAAGAATTTGTACTAAGACAGACAACTGCCCCTGAAGAAGCCTTCAGAAGTTCAGGTTACGAGAGAGTGTGTAACCTGTAGAACTTTAATCGCTAGAAGAAATATGCTTAAAAGAAAACCTTTAATGTCCGGGAAGCAGAAATGTCAGATAGGTTTACTGTTCACAGACCCTCAAATAGAGGGCTGAAAATGGACAGGGAAGTGGAATATCTTATAAAACTAGTCTATAATTTTCTTGAGCCTGATTTGTTTTGCTTTCCAAAATAAGAAGCTCATAGAATTACCTACACACTTAGGATTTCTTACCATGAGTGAATCTTTATCACTTTTGGAAGGGTTAAGAAATATTCCTGAGTTTCATCGTTAAGTAAAAAAATCATGCTAGTGACAATTTTATGGAAAACAGGTGACTGTTATTTGCTTGGTTTTAATCATGCAACAAAATACAATTGCTGGTCTTCAGAAACTGGAATTTGAGCCCTGTTCATAAATTAATGTGGACTTTTTGACACTAACTTGCCTTTGTTGTAGGCCAAAAGTTGCTCTGAGATTCTCTGACACTCACCTTCAATCTGGAATAACTTACTGGACTCTTTTCTTAGATGAGATTACGGAGTGTCCATCCACCTTTAGAGGCACCAGGAATGAACAAGCTAGTTTCTCTTGTTATAAAGAAGCACGTAGTTCAACTCCATGACTTTAAGCCATTCATTTAAAAATAAAACTTTCCTAAATTATTCAATGCATTTGACTTGCAGATGTGTCTGGTTTATATAAGCACTCTGCTTTGGAAGAAGGCTCTACAAAGCATGCAATCAGCTCTGCCCCAGTTGTGCGCACGTGCAAAGCTGTTTGAACAGCATCACCGCAGACAGCTCTGAGTGACTTCATTTAATAACACCACAGGCCAAACTGTGCGTTGCTAAATGCATGGGCAAACTAGCCTCTTCAAAGGGAAAAATCAACCTCTCTCACTCTCAAATTGCAAAGCCTTTTTTAGATTAATTTGGAAAACTGGGAATATATCTTCATGTATTTTATCTGAAATCCTGTTTGATGTCATTGCTACAGCAAGTCCAGAAAATTTCATTTCTATACAACATTAGGCTAGAAAGGAACATACCAACAGACCAAACACACAATGAGAACATGCAGTGGAGTTGTACTGAATGCATGAATATACATGTGCACATAGAAGAGGCCAAGCATATCACTTAATTTAATAAGGGCATAAGTCTGGACCAGAGGTCTGCAACATTGTCAACAAGCCTTGATTGAGCAAGGGAGGAAATGTAGAGGGAAACAAAGCTGAGAAAAATGAGAAGGAAATGGGCAAGATGACTCATCTGTACTTGAACATCTGACCTGGTAGTTGGTCGTCGCCTGCGGCAGGGGCGATGCGAATGTATGGTGTTGTAAGCTGAGTCACGATTATCGCAGCTAAGGCAAAGGAAGAGTTCCAGGTCAGCATGCATGAGGGAAAAAAAAGCCAGACTGAAGCTAGGCTAGCAAGAATCTTGATCAGTATACCAAATTGTCTCTACCTTGTCCCAACAACAAATAGAAAAAAGACAGCAAGGTGTTGATTTCGTGAAATCTTTTCTCTTAAACAAACTTTAGTCAGGCAGGCTGATTATTAAGTATGATACAGTTGTAAGCTTTGGCTGAGATCTTGATCAATTGAAAGAAATTCCAAAAAAGTAAAAAACAAAACGACATTACAGTCCCAAAGAAGTCTGAAAACCGAATAGTGTTTCCAACTGCTATTGGTTGTAGTGTATTAAGCTAAATTGTAGGCTTTTTGAACTTTTTAAGTTTTTAAAAATATCATAATATTTATTTCCCCACTAAAATCACCTTTTGTGAAGAATATTATCATTAGAGTCATTTTTATGAAGAAAAAGTTTCTGTAACACTGTAATCGCATTAAAGGAGCCTTACTTTATCAAATTAAGATGCAAGCATTGATTAAAAAAACAAACTAGTAATTACTTTTGCGACAGTTGTCCTGGCTGACATGTAACCAAAGACAAGATTAAGATTTTTGACGCTGACCTTGGGGGCTTCTTGGTTTGCCTGCACAGCTCAGTGGCTGTGCTTCAGTGGCTAACAATTATGACACACAAATATCAAAAGACAAAATTGAAAGTAGAAAATTAACGTAATACAGTTGGAAAATGATGCAAAGAAACAAATATTGGGAAATTAAGGACAGGCTTACATGAAAGATTACTAATTTACATGGAACAGCCTGAGTGCTATCAGAAATGTGGCAGGGAGTAAGGAAAATAGATCATCGACCATCTGCAGACAATTAAATTCAAAACTGCTGCTGCATAATATTTTGAAATATCCCTCTGCACCATTCAAATAGTGCTGCTGCTTGTAACTAGACAACTGTAGACAGTGGGTTTAGTAGTCGCTCACACATTATTAATGAAAACATCCTACTATTACTAAGTTAGATTAATAAACTAACATTTTGGTTAGAGAAAGGAGAATTCCCAAGCCATTAAGTACATCATTTTCTTTATATGGTGTATCATGCAATTTTGCATACTGAGAGAATAAGTTGTATACTATAGCATGCTATTTCTAAGACTTGTTCCAAATTGGGTGACAATTTAAAATTTCATAGATTTAACATTCTTGCTTGAATCATAGACTATTATTATCTAACCAATAGTTGTGTGTGGTTTTTCATTTACTTCCAGGAAAATATTACCCACTTCACAAATGCCACAGGGTTATAGAAAAAGCAGAGCACTAGCCAGCATCAGAAAAGACAAATAATTAAACAAAAGTTTACTGGAAAAACAACTATGCAGTGCAGCTATGCATTCACAAACAAAAAGGAACCCAAACTTCAACCACAGGCTCCCAATCAAGGATTCCTATGTCAAAATTATACCCCAAGGATCAGAGAAGACTTTGATATGATGTCTGCGTTCTCTTTTGTAAACTGCTTGTAAATGCCTATAATCTTCAGTTACAAAGAAAAATCTTGTGATTATGAATTACTTTCAAAAAGGTTCAATAGGTCTGCTGCTTGTTTTTGAAAATAAAGTTTTATTGCAACACAGCCATATTCATTTGCTTAGGCATTGGCTATGGTTGATTTTGCAATGCAATGGCAGAGATCCATCCGTATTTGTGACCCAACCAAATGGCTAGAAACCTAACCTATTTCGTCTGGTCCCTTTAGGGAATTGATACTGCCTTAAAATACTATCAGTTAGAATGCATTATAAAAGAGACAATCATAATTTTCTATAAAATAAGAAACTCCTGTCCTATACAGTAATACTATGAAGATATGTGATGTGGACAAATTTAGGTCTCTTTTAGGTATGAAGGAATATATGGAAGAATAAAAAATACTTTGAGTCTATCAGACTACTAAAGTGCCACTTCTTTTGCATAAAAGCAGGATATTTTTGGAATTTGATGAACTGGCATTTACCAAACTGGGTTCATCTACTATTCTTTGAAAAATGAGTTTTGGTCTGGTAAATTTTAGAAACAAGATTGAACAATGTTAAACAGATTTCTTATTTTCTTGTTAGGAACTTCTCAGGGGCCTTAATATGTTCAAGATGCACATTAAGAAGACTCAGATTAAGATAAAAATCTTTTCTACAAGATGTTGAATGATAAATAAATATATAATTCTATTGCTAAATTCATAGCTAAATATTAAAAGATGAGCACATTTCCATATATTAAATAAAAGTAATTAAAAGGAATTTTACATTGTTTTATATCTCAATAGACTTTCTTTTCAATTCTTTCATTAGGATACATTCAATCTCTAACATGGTTGCCTAAGAAGAATAGCATTTCTTTGAACAAACAGTGAACAGAAATAGTCTAGAGAAATTTCTCATGAAGCTTAATGATTTTTAAAAATTCAAATTTCTGAATATAGTTTGGAATTGTATAGGGACAATGAAAATCCTTCACAGTTTTCTGAAGGTCTCACAGCAGAGCAAATGCATATTGCATTATAAATGTAAGTTAAGTAATATAGTAAGCTTACAAACATTGAAGCATTGCTGCACAAAAGATTTACTTTTAAGTATAGCACTAGGATAATGGTCTGTTTTGTTTTTGTTGAAGGTTTACATTTTGACTTCTCGACTAGTTTCTGGGAAACATCTGACAAGTGTTTGCAGACATTCTTCATTTTAAATTCCAGCTACCTTCCTGCTGGACAGGTAACAGCCAGACAGGAACAGATTGACTCGTGTGACTGCACACTCCTCTTTAAACCAAATGAAATGTGATCAAGGCAATCAAACGCTTCAAAATGTAAAAGGTGGTATGTCTCTGTATCTGGACATCTCAGAGTATTTTCTGACTAACATATAATAGCCAATCAAATAATTTAAAAATAAGTGAGTAATAAGGGTGCTTGCAAATGGCTATATTGTTCAGGACAAATGTAGGAGGCATCATCATATGGAAAATATAATTTTATAAAAGATTTGATAATGTGTAAAGTTTAAATTGCTTATTACATACATTAGAACATCAGTGTACACAGGAACTCTAATTTGCTACAAGACAGGCTTTATTTTTAAGTGTGTTCCCTCTGTTTAGAAGTGCCTGTTGCAAAGCTCTCTAAAACAAGCAGGAAAGCTTCCGTCTCACCAGTTACCACAAGGGAGTCAGAGGAGTATAAAAGTTAAAGAAAACATACATATTAGTTGTGATTTAAAAAACGAAGTTTTTGAAAATTCAGTAGTGAAAGTCTGTTAATTCACCTCATTGTGTCTTTGAATAAAAGGATAACATCCAAACATTGAGTATACCCTATAGTATGGTGTCTTTACCTTTGAACTGAAGAGTAACACTATTGTATGATGAATTTGCTTATAGTCAACTATGTTCACATATAATACTGGGAACTCATCTATATGTATAATTTAAATACAGGCAAGCCTCTATACACGTGGAGATATATAATACATACCTTAAATTTTTCCTGTCTCTAATTTTTATGAGGTTTTATAGTTGAGATGGTTGGTGTCAAAATAGAACCTTGGAATATGATTAAATGAATCATAACATTAAATGTATAAATAGTATGAAATATAATTTTAAGAGCCATACTCTTACTTGAAATTACAAACTGAGTTCTTTATGAAAACAAATCCACCTCCACACTTGTCAACGGTATTTTTTTATAAGAACATTAAAATCTCCAAAAATTATCAATGCTACTAGGGAAAGTGGTTTCATGTTTGAAAATTCAATTAAGCCTCCATGCTGTCAGCAATATGTGGTTGAAAACACTCAGGATGTTTGAACTCTTTAAAATTTCAAACACTTTTACTATATAAGACCGATAAAATTATTTGATCTCCCTATTTCTCTGTTTTCATGAAGTAGTCTACATAAAACGAATTCTCCCACTCTAATAGGACTTTTTAAAGTACAAATTAAGAAGCATTTTCTGTTTAAAAGGTGATAAAACAACACTGCATGGTACTGTCAAGGAGTACTGCTGGGTCTGTGCATGCAGAACTTAATAAAATAAAGGAGTACAAATCAGGGGAGTTGTGCCGAGAAGAATATCTCCCTAGATTTTCTCTGGTACTATCATTTATGAAATATAGATGACAAGGATATGTAATTAATATTAAAAATCTGTTTTCTTTTTTCCTCAAAAGAGGAAAGCATTTGCTGGATAGCATTTGTTGCTGTGTAAATGTTTGCAAATCACTCAAAAGTATGAGTAGGGAATACTTAGTAAACCAGGTCATCTGATTAGTCTAATCATCCTTTGTTGAATTGAAAAACAAAGGTTAAATCAACTAGTGGGAGAAAATAATGCAAATCACCATCTAATTCAATTTATTGTGAAAACACCAAACTTGTCAGATTACCGTAGTTCCTACCGTGTCATTTATAATTTATTTACATGAGAATGGTGACACAATTCTCACAGTTAATTATAAGAATGGGTAAGTCAAAGTCCTAGTCAGCCACAGGTTCTTCTGGGTGAGAACAGTGGTGGTGGTGGTGGTGGTGTGTTGGTGTAGAAGTCCAAATGCATATTATCCAGCCCTGAGTACACTTTACTGGCTATGTTTATTGCACAATACTATCTTCTTTCTCTCAGTATTGCTAAGGAATTAGAGAATATGTGCATTAAAGTGATTTCAAAAGCCTAAGCTGTGATGTTAAATAAAAGGCATTATAATTTGGCACTCGGGCTGATCATCATTAAAGGCTAACTGGAATTCAATAAAACAGTATTTTATAATTCTTGTTCTTGAGCACAGATAGCTAGATAGCTAAGGACATTAATACATCATGAAAGGGCTTCATAAAATTGTGATAATGAATAGTTGATAGTGTACTACATGTGTGTAAAACATATGAATATTGATAATTTCATCAGTTATTAATTTATTCCTATAAAAGGTACTGAATAAGGTACAATAGAAGAATTGAGTATTTAAGGTTCAATTTAAGTATATTGTAGACCATCAGCCCCAGACTTATTTGGCCTAAGTCTGTTTTTTGGGAAAAAACAAAAATATGTAACCTCCCTTGGCAATTAAAAAACTTGTGTGTCCCCCCCCCCCCGCCCCCTTACTGAAGGGGTGTGGGGAGGAGATGAGCCAGTCAGGGTGCAGGGTAGCAACGATGAAATATATAACTTTCCTCCAGTTCTTAAATGCTTCCTCCCCCCCACTATCATGATCCCAATTCTACCATACAAATCTGGCTAGACCAGAGGATGTACTTTGGTACAGATAGCAACTGGAAACACAGGGAATCCAGGACAGATGACTCCTTCAGGACCAGTAGTGAGAGTGGCGATGCCTGGAGGGTAGAGGGAATGTGGGGTAGAAAGGGGGAATCTACGTAGAGCCTCCTCCCTGGGGGATGGACAGCAGAGAAATGGGCGGGTGAAGACGTTGGACAGTGTAACTTATGACAAAACAATAATAATTATGAATTATGAAGGGTTCATGAGGGAGGGGGGAGGGAGGGGGGAAATGAGCAGCCGATATTAAGGGCTAAAGTAGAAGGCAAATGTTTTGAGAATGATGAGGGCAACAAATGTACATATGTGCTTGACACAATGGATGGATGTATGGATTGTGATAAGAATTGTACGAGCCCCCAAGAAAATGATTTTTTTTAAAAGCTATTAAATGAGCTTCAGCAAAATTAAAAAACAAAAACAACAAAAAAAACCTATTTGTGTCCTATAGTTCATAATGCAGGATAAAATGAAGGTATCTGCTTTTGCTGGATTATTCCAGTGAACCTCAGTGGGTAGTATCATTAATTTTGGGAAACACTGTTCTAGACTGTAGGACTATGATCTCATCAGGACAAACTGCCAATAAGATGAGCTGCTCACACAATGCCTGGGCCATACCATGCACCCAAGAAAGATGTAACTGTCTAGAAAGGCCATATAGTACTGAGGATTTTGAAAATAAAGATATTCATGGTATATTCAAACTAAGCTATGAACACGTTTAATAACAACATTGTTTCTAAATTGAACCAAATAGAACTTTTTAAATTGTACTCTTGGTTTCAAGGTCTGAAAGATGACATTTAATGCAAGTGTCAAATTATAATGCCTCATATCAATTTAGCATTGTAAGCATCTCAATACCCTTTCCCAGTACATCATATGTGATGGTGAAAACAGCATTTATTATCTGAGTTTGATAAAATGACAGCACAGTTTAACACACAATACACATGTGTACTTTGCCCTTAAGGAGGGTTGGTGTGCTAAGCTCACAGTAGTTCCTCCGTTGTGGTAGAGTCCATTCCAACTCTCAGTGGGCATCTAAACAGAACAGCGCAGCTCCAAAGGATTTCTTAGGATGCAGCTTTTGCAGGAGCAGATCTCATAGTCTTTTCTCCCCTCCTGCCTTTTGGATAGCCTATGAGTACTTGACTGTTGTGAAACCAGGGTTCCCTTCTCACTGCCGTCTAGTTGATTCTGACTCACAGTGACCCTATAGGACAGGGTAGAACTGACTCTGGGCATTTCTGAGACTGTAATTCTTTCCTGGAGTAGAATGCCTCATCTTTCTCCTGCAGAGAAGCCTGTTGGTTTCAAACTGCTGACCTTGTGGTTAGCAGCCCAAGTTGTAATCACCACACCACTAGGATTCCATTATATTTCCCTTACCCACTTCTAAATCTTATCTTGAGCTCATTTTTTCAGAGTTTTAACAAAGTCTTGGAAATAGAAGTTCCACAGTAAGGGCACTTGGTCACCGGATTCGGTAATACTCACATCACACTGAAGAAAATTAATATAGAGTCAACTTTATAGATAAATGTAAATAAAATAAATAACTTAAGAATAGCAGGTTATATTTTAATCTTTGGCATTTGAAGATTCACTAGAAATAGTACTACAAGGTATAATGTTATTAATGCCTTTAAAAACTATATATTGAGATGGTATAAAATTTATTTTTTAAATAAGTAAAAAGATAACCATTGAAAACTGGAACAAAGCAAGCAGTATAGTGTCTCATTTTTTAAAGGTATCTATATGAAATACTGTTAATCAATGTTAAATGCCATACAGTCCTAATATACACCTACACACACATAAGACATGCATGCACATTTCCATACATACGTCTGTCAACAAAGCTCATATGTAAGGACATTTTTAAACATTGGTGCCTAAATGAGGAGAGCATCCAACAATTTCAACATACCTTTTGTGGCCACTCGGACACAGTCTATTTTAGTTTCCTGTGACAAATAAAGAAGAAAAAAATCATGTTGTTTGTGAAACAAAGAATATCTTGACTAGAAGAATGTTTCTAGTCAAGTAGTACTAAAGAAAATGTCTCATTGGTCTAGGTGTGGTTTTATCCTGCAATGATTTCTCATGGAATCATACTCAGATATGCGAGTAGTCTCTCAATTCAGTCCTGGTCGTATTGGACATTGCTGGACCCAAAAAGGGAGCCAAATGCAGAATGTGTCTCCTCTGGACACCTCTGGCCTCGCTCTGTGCCAGCACTGGTAAGGAAACTGATGTTCCAGATTTCACTGGTAAAAGTAAAGTCAATCATATACTGAAGACTCATGCACTGAAGGAGAAAATCTACTGAGGAATAAGACATTTTAAAAAGTATTTCCTTTTGTTTACAGAGACTAAAATCTTAAGATATTCTGGATTAGTTAGAACCAGAAAGGAACATTTTTGGAATGAACTCAATAATCGTTTTATTTTGTTTCCATTTCATCATTCTAAAACTGTTTTTCTTAGGAACAACAACAAGAAAATGCCACTAATTAAGTCACAGCTATAGGAAGCATAAGCTCTTGCAGAACCAGGGAAAGGGGACTCACTCAACTGACTGCCAATGAGGCAATGCTGACTCACAGTGAGTGGCCTTATGGGGCAGGGTAGGACTTCCCCTGGGAGACACTGAGACAGTCACTGTTTACTGCAGTAGAAAGCCCACAGAGGAGTTGGTGGCTTCAAACTTCCAACTTTGTAGATCACAACCTTATTTGTAACCATTACGCAACCAGAGCTCCTCTAGGAAGTAGGGCAGATTATGCTTAAAATACAGATGTTAGGAATATCAAAAAAACTTTAGTGAGCTGATTGTGTGTGTTGCGGTTATACAATTTTCCTTGTAAGATGGTTAGCTAAGCAGAGTTAATGGCCTATTTTTGGTAATCAGTAAAAATTGAAAATAAAAACCATTATGCTGGCAATATATACTTTTTAAAAAAGGTATACGAGTATATTCATTTCTTCTCGCAAACATCCTTAGATGAAAATAATTCCAAAAACGGGGGAGGACGCACTTGCTTACAAGTAAAAACACACAAAAGCCTAGCTTTGTTTCTTACTATTTTTGCTTACTCTGCGTTCACCTTAATATCCCTAAATAGTTGAAGGAGACTGTCATCTAAAAACTTACCCCATTGGCTCTGCTGGCAGCTTGGAAATAAATTCTGTAGCTTTTGTGGGGAAGCAGAGGTGTGTTCCAGTATCCATTATATGTCTTATTATCACCAATAGTAAAAGGCTGGGAGGCTTGGAGGCTATTTGCTGGAAATTCTGCAGCAAAGTAATACTGTGAGTTCAGGAGGGACGCATTCTGAAAGTGGATCGGCACAGGGTAGCACTTCAAGATTTCCGTTGTCTTTTTAGTTCTTCGAGGACGTTCTTCTTCAACAACTATTTGATAGACGCTAGGGAGGAACAAGAGTCTTTCAGTGATATATGACTCTGATTTATTCTGTATAACCGAGCTGGCCCATTTCTAACGCAATCACAACAGACAATATAAAGAATTCACTAAATTCATATAACAGTAAAGTGCTTCATTGTATAGTGAACATTTAATCAACACTTGCTAAATCAGAGAAGGAACGTGCTTACTATTTGTCTATAGAACACTTTCATCCGAAATAATTTAACTTACTGAAGGTAACAAAAATTTACCATCATTAAAAATATATGAGGTAGCCAAAGCACAGAGAGGACCATAGGGCTGGCCCCACCAGGAGACATGACATCCCTCACTGACCCATAGAGGTATGTGGGGCAACACTGGAGACACAGTGCGGGAATTGCGTCCCATCTGACCCCACCACACTGAGGGGAAACACTACGGGGGTGCAAAAGAACAGCAAGGGGAACAGAGCAATGAAGTCCCCAGGGAATACCAAAAATAGAGCCAGGGCGTGGCACCCCATCAGGCTTGAGTGGAAAACACTCCTAAAGATGAACAACCAGACCTTGAACTATTTACAGGCTTTCCTTTGTTGTTGTTGTCCTTGCTTTTTTGTTGTCAATGTAGTTTTTTTTTCTTTGGTTGTTTTGTTTTGCTCTGTCTTGTTTTTGTGCATATTATTATCTCTGTAGGTCTATCTACATAAGATAGGTGGGATAAACAATCTGAAGGAGAAAAAAACAGGGCCAACGGTTCCAGGGGAACATGGGAGAGGGGGAGGCAGGGGAAAGGAAGTGGGTGTTAACAACCCCAGGGACAATGGAACAACAAGTGATCCAAAATCGATGGCGAGGAAAGTGTAGGAGGCCTGGTAGGGTTTGATCCAGGGCAATGTAACTGAGAGGAATTACTGAAACCCAAATGAAGGCTGAACATGATAGTGGGACAAGAGGAAAGTAAAAGGAAACAGAGGAAGGAACTAGGAGGGAAAGGGCATGTATAGAGGTCTAAATACAGGCAAGTACATATGTAAATATATTTATATCCAATGATGGGGAAATAGATCTATGTGCATATATTTATAGGTTTAGTATTAAGGTAGCAGATGGATATTGGGCCTCTACTCAAGTACTCCCTCAATGCAAGAACACTTTGTTCTATTATATTGGCATTCCATAATGCTCACCTTCCCGGCACAACCACTGAAGACAAAGCAGATACATAAGCAAATGTGGTGAAGAAAGCTGATGGTGCTCGGCTATCAAAAGATATAGCATCTGGGGTCTTAAAGGGTTGAAGATAAACAAGCGGCCATCTAACTCAGAACCAACAAAGCCCACATGGAAGAAGCACACCACCTGTGTGATCACGTGGTGTCGATAGGATCAGGTACCAGGTATCAAAGAAGCAAAAATCATATCATTGTGAATGAGGGGCAGCAGAGAGGAGACCCAAAGTCCATCTGTAGGCAACTGGACATCCCCTTACAGAAGGGTCGCAGATGAGCCAGTCAGGGTGCAGTATAGCACTGATGAAACATACAACCTTCTAGTTCTTCAATGCTTCCTCTCCCCACGATCGTGATCCCAATTCTACCTTACAAATCAGGCTAGACCAGAGGATGGGCACTGGTACAGATCAGAGCTGGGAATCCAGGACTGATAAACCCCTCAGGACCAATAATGACAGTAGCGATACCAGGAAGGGAAGGGGAAGGTGGGGGAGAAAGGGGAACCAATCACAATTACCTACATAAAACTCCTTCCTTGGGGGATGGACAACAGAAAAGTGGGTGAAGTGAGATATTGGTAAGCATAAGGCATGAAAAAATAATAATTATAAATTATCAAGGGTTCGTGAGGGAGGGAGAGAGGGACAAATGAGGAGCTGATACCAAGGGCTCAAATAGAAAGAAAATGTTTTTAGAATGATGATGGCAACAAATGTACAAATGTGCTTGACACAATGGATGTATGCATGGATTGTGATAAGAGCCCCATTAAAATGACTACAATATATATATTGTATACTTATATATGAGGTAACTTCAAAAAGTCTATGAAAAAAACTCCGTTATCTTTTAACTGCATTTTTGTATAAACTTTTTGAAGCCCCTCATGTATCTGTCAATCTCTGATGTTTAGGTAAACAAGAAACTTCAAAAAGATGTTTCGCTCACAAGTAATTAAAGATGGACTTGCAGACAAAAAAACCTCATTTTGCTTGATAAATGAAATTTATTGTTTATAAGAAAAAGCAATATATTATTTTCCTCAATGGTACTTACATGAATACCTGTGATATATACAAAGATTTTCTGGGGGCTCTGAGGGGCAATGAAGAGGGAGGCAGGGCAATGAATGTACAAATGCGCTTTACACAATTGATGTATGTATGGATAGTGATAAGAGTTGTATGAGCCCCTAATAAAATGATTAAAAAAAGATATAAAAAAAAAAGAAGAAGAGGGAGGCACAGGGAGTTACTGTGGAGGGCGTCCTGACTTTCTGTCTGGGCGCTGAGTGACTCTTAGAAACAGGGAGTGATGCTGGTTGGTACCACGGTGAAGATAATGGATATCACTAAGTTGTACACATAGAAAATGGCACAGTGGCAAGTGTTTTGTTATATGAACTTTCCCACAATAAATTTATTTGAAACACAAGGCGTATGTGACTGAAGGGTCCAATTCTAGTTCTTCTAGCACGGGGGTTTAAATGCCTTTCTTTTGGTCTGATTTTTCCTATGAGAAGAGAGAGTTACATAAACTTCGAATGTGCATTTTGTAGCTCTGATCTCCAGTAATTTTATTTAACATCAAAGAAATACGAATACAGTAATACATAAATCATAAGGATAATTGCTTGATTTGCAAAGACTCTCCTTCTTTGCTGTTGTTGACACATTTCTTTTAAACAAGCAACTTTTCCATTCATTTGCTACATGTTATGATTCTCAAAACTTCAATTAAAAAACAAATTTTGAGGATGGTAAAGTTAACAAATACAATATAAAGGGAAAAGGGTGCTCTCAATATTCTATATAGGAAGTTCTAACAAAATGTGATATTTTTTTCTTTTAGGTTGTTGGGTAGTCATTGACAGAAAAGAAAACTCCTTTATTTATTTATTTTATTGTTTTTATCATCATTTTTATTAGGAGCGCATACAACTCTTATCACAATCCATACGTACATCCATTGTGTCAAGCACATTTGTACATTTGTTGCCATCATTCTAAAAACATTTGCTTTCTACTTCAGCCCTTGATATCAGCTTCTTATTTCCCCCCTCCCTCCCTGCTCCCCCTTCCCTCATGAACCCTCCATAATTCATAAATTATTATTATTTTGTCATATCTTACACTGTCCGATGTCTCCCTTCACCAACTTTTCTGTTCCCTAGGGAGGAAGTCATACGTAGATCCCTGTAATCGGTTCCCCCTTTCCACCCCACTCTCCCTTCACCCTCCCAGTATTGCCCCTCTCACCACTAGTCCTGAAGGGATCATCCACCCTGGATTCCCTGTGTTTCCAGTTAGAAAACACCTTTATATAACCGCAGATGTTAACCTGTGAAAGCAATAGTGCCTAAATGCAGCATTTTAATGTCTGTTGTTGACAAATAATTTGAATGTATGGTCATGATATTTTTATTTGGAATTTCTCTTTGGTGCCTTCAGTTTCGGAAACAACTCCCAATGCACAGCAAGTACAAACAAGAAGATGTCCTCAATGTCTCCAACTCCCCAAGGCAAGCAAATATCAGCAGAGTGGAAACCAGTGCCACCGCCAGCAGCAGCTCTTTCCTACTACAGCTGCAGGTGTCCAGCACATGTGGAATTTGTTTTTCCATCTGACTGCTGAGAAAGCAGTACTCAAATGTGAAGTTCCCATTCAGCCCAAAAGAACAGGTAACCAAGTGGTAGAGGAGCCCAGATTCAGGCCGCAGTCATACTTTAAAGCTAGTTCTCTTGATCACCTGACAAAAATTCCTCATGAAGGCCCTGATGTGAAGCACTAACTGGGTGAAATTGTCAAGACAACCAACAACATGTCAGTCTCTCTTTACTTTCCACATCTATTTCTTTTGAGTACTAGGTAAATCTAATTTCTCTACTGCAGCTATAGATGGTAACCTTAGCTTTGATAACAATTTTTTTTCCATCTGCATAAGTAGCATTGATTACATCTATAGAATTTGTCTAGATTCTGCCTTGTCTTCAGCACCTTCCTGTGCTTCCTCAACTCCCTATTCCTCCAGGAACCCCTTTGCTAACACTACTGAGAAACCTTATCACTCTCCTCTCTCTCAATCCAAAAGCACGCCCTTTCTGACTTCTAACGCAGCTAGATAAAAATTAGCACACCCACATCTGGAAATTCTGTCTAAAAACCTTTATTTCTTCTGTCTTTTAAAAATCTTTTTTATCTTTTCCTTTATTCCTTTAACCTGCCCTGGATCCCAAGTTTGCTATTTAAATGTTGTTCCCACAAACACACAAACATTTTGTTACTCTCTAATGATGACCTTACCTGGTAAAAAGACTAAGGTTCTACCATGAGTGGCTGATAATGAGCACCCTCATTTTGATGTATTTTCACTGTGCCCTTGACTCCCACAAACACCTTTTCTGTAATCACTTACAGGCATCTGTATCTTTTTAATCATTGTACACATGAAAGGGTTTCAAAAAACTCATGGAAATATGTAATTGAAATATATTGAATTTATCCCCACAAATATTGGAAGCCCTCTTATGTATCTGAAAGCATAAAACAATCAGAAAGAATGCCTACTGTATGTGGGGGTATGGTATACACATTAAATGTGGCAGTAGGACATAAATACACTGATTCAAGAATGTTCTGCTTCAACTAAAGTGTAGCATTCAATTTGTGTTATATCTCTTTCCTCCACACCCAAGTGATAATGGGGGAGGGAGTTACCAAGGAATGGTTTTATGGTTTATTGGATAAAATGGTTTTATCCAATCAAAAAAACTATTATTCAAATTTATGCACAAACCACTAAAGGCAGTGATGATAGTGGACAGACTAGATTTTAAGATTATGTGGATAACCCACAAATAAATTATCTTGGGGTGCCAAAAGTCGTGTCCATGTCTTCTCTACCTTCCCCCTTTCACCTCCTTCTCTCTCATCATCCCTCTTCCTTCCAACCTTGTAGCATATGCGCTGTGGGAGTGGATTCACTCATTTGATGATTCAACAATAGTTTCATGTTTATCTTCTATGTGCCTCACTTTAACTTGAACTATATGTACAATGGGAAACTTGGCATTTCTAATAAAGCAAAATTTTGTTTTGTAATGTAAATGCCATTTAAGGAAAATTTGAGAACTAAATAAGCATTCAATGTGCTCTCATTTATTACTTTTAAGCAAGCTGATATTTATTGTATCATACACTTTATTTCAGATAGATTACTTTTTAAACAGCTACCATCTACTCATCTTTAGATTAGGACTAAGTTGGCTAGCGCAATTTCAAACTCAAAATGTCTTTTCATCCTTGCTCCACAAGACAAATTAGATTTCAAGCACCCAGCCCTCAAATCTATTTGCTCTTTAATAATTTAAGCACTGAAAGGTCACGCAGCTCTTTTCTGTTCCCCTTTATCAAAGTCCAAGCGCTAATGAAAAATAGCTAAATCCTATCTGCTACCCAATGCTGCACACTGCTGTCTCTCAGATGGAAATTAACACATTATTAGCACCTAGGTTAACTGCATCTTGACAGAACATTTCAAAGCAGCTGTGTTCTTCATTTGCGCAAATAACAGCATTTCACTAATGAATTTCAAAAAATCTCTCCAATCACAATTAGAATGTCTTAAAACTAGCCCTGAAAAGCTCACTATTTGAGTGGCTTTTCCATAAAAGGTGATTAAAAGCAAAGTCTCAAGGATAGCAAGGCAATCACAAGTTTCTAGCTTACTGAGCTAGATTAAAATTTTATTCTTCTTTTAATGTATTACCCAAGTTTCCTTTGTTTATTAAAGTTGCAGCACTTCTAGCCCTGCCATATCACTATTTTGAAGTTTAAATTAACATAAAAATCTTCCTAGGGCATTTGCAAGATTAAGGTACAATCCATACTAAAGATGAGTCTGCCAAACACATGATATCACTATTATCAACTTTCTTATGGAAAGAAACTTCATTTAATGTTTAATTTATGCTAGGTTTTTCTACAACAAAATTTGAGAAGATTTTTAGGAGGAGAATAAGAAATTTGTATTCACATAGAATGGTACATGAAATATAACTTAGGAAAAAACATCTGAACCTCTCTTATGTACTTTTTAAACCTGAAAGTTCAAATGTGATAAGATGTTTTTAATCTTTTCTAACTTTGAGGACTTTGAAAGAACACCTGCTGCAGATTTGAAATTGACTTGGAAATGTCTGTCCACATTCATTTTGAGCTGAAACTCTCAACCGTGAATCTATTTTTCCTATCCACCTCTTTGATTTCTTATCAGCATAAACTCTTAAAGAATTCATTGATTGGATAGCAGAAAGAGGGCCAGGAAGAAAGGAGGAGGGAGAAAAGTAATGAGCCCTTTCAGGGTAGCTTTCCTAATCCTTTAAAGTATCCTTTACATGACTTCTGACATTTTAAGGACCGGATGAAAATGCCCATGCTATGGGACCTAACAGTGATTTTTAACTTGACTGTCCTCCCCCCCCCCCCAACTAACCACACCTTCCACATATATGCAAAAGAACAGACACTTGTTGAAGATGGATTGTTTTGGGGGCAGGAGAAAAAGAAAAACATGAATTGCATCCAAAGCATGTAAAACACACTTATAATAATGAAAGTTCACAGTGCCATATTATATTTAAATCCCAAACACAGGATTTAGATTCTTTGTTCAGACCCATATTTTTCCTAAATCTGGCCACATTCTTTCCTGAAACAACACCCTAGTAATCCAAGCCAACTGGTAAAAACTGAACCAACTTTTTAAAGTATTTTCCTCAGGTAAAACAAGAAAAAGCAGTCAGAATTCAGTATTTGTCTTCATGGTTAAAACTCCTTAACCATGTAACATCTGGCTGAAAGTGGCAGACTTAACAAATGCCATTCATTACACTATAGATGAAAACAGATTGTAATCAATCTCCCACAGACCATGAGCACTGGGTAAGAAAAATAAGCAGATCTGTGAAATGGAATCCTCTATGTTAGCAACTTCAACTAATTTTTGCCTTCTCGGATATAGATGAAATCCGACAAAACTACTTTGGACCATTTGCTGAACATCACAGATAGATTTTGTATTCTTTTAGCGACAGAACATCGTGAAGAGCTTGTTGGCATCAGTGAAATCACAATTGCTTTGTGTGTGTATGTGTGTGTATGCACATGCAATTCAGTACCCTGCTGCTCTTGTAGCTTTAGCTAGTGATAAAATCTGATATAATAAAATATTAATTACAGCTGAGAGGCTGGGTGAGAAATATGAACTCAATTATAGTCCCTTATTGGGAAAAAGGGCAGTGTAAGAAAGAATCCTTTAATTATGGAGGTTTGGGATAATAAAAGAACAACTAGAACATTAGACTCAGGCTGAGAAGCTCTGTAAAAGGCCACCTGTTATTAATCTTCTCAACAGGCACTGGATTTCAAGTAAATTATTCCTAGATGGAACATCTTTAAAAGTGATTTGTCATACAACTTTCCTCTAGTTCCTAAATGCTTCCTCCCCCGGCCCCCACCCCACTAACATGATCCCAATTCTGGCTAGACCAGAGGGTGTACACTGGTACAGATGGGAACTTGAAACACAGGGAATCCAGGGCGATGATCACTTCAGGACCAGTAGTGAGAGTGGTGATAGCAGGAGGGTGTGGTGGAAAGAGGGAACCGATAACAAGGATCTACTTGGGGGATGGACAACAGAAAAGTGGGTGAAGGGAGAGGTTGGACAGTGTAAGATATGACAAAATAATAATTTATAAATTATCAAAGATTCATGAGGGAGGGGGAAAAATGTGGAGCTGATTCCAAGGGCTTAAGTGGAGAGCAAATGTTTTGAGAATGATGAGGGCAATGAAGGTATAAACTTGCTTTACACAACTGATGTATGTATGGATTTTGATAAGAATTGTATGAGCCCCCAATAAAGTGATTAAAACAAAGAGTGATTTGTTCCCCCTTTAAATAAATGAAGACATTTCCTTTGCATATTTCCTTTCACTTAAGTTTGTCACAATTAAATCATCATGATTTCATAACAAACAAATGCCTCTTTAAGGTCAATGACTATTATTAGGGGACAGTCTCTGAAAGAGCCCTAGTGGTTTGAAGAGAAATAGAGCACTATCAAAATCAGAGTGGGGATCTTTGCCTCGGTATGTTTCTCTGGTCTCTCTATTGGGTTAACTGAGGTACAGAAGCCTGAAGTGGAGGAGAGAACCAGAAGGGGTCTGTGGAGAGAACACTGACCCGGGAGTCACCAGAGGCAACTGGTTCCAGCTTTGCCACCGGTCATAAGCAATGATAAACACTACATTTCTTTCGACCTGTAATATTTTAACACCCCAGAGACAAGATTAGGCAAAATCCCAACACCATCATGTTAGATGAAATTTACTTCATTTGTGCACCTTGTACCCTTTCTGCAAGTATCAGCATCAGGCCCTATGCCGGGCACATGATAAAACAAAAGGAATTAGGCACCGATTGTTCCTGACCAGGATAATGCTATTACAATGTGTTAGAAGCAAGTCATCTGAACAAAGAATTACAATTACAGGGGTATAATAAGGATGTGTGCAAAGTATAACCAGGGTAAAAGGTAGGAGAATTAGTCTCTATCATCAAGGTACTTCTCAGTACCTACTTCATTTAGGACAACTAGTCTGGACCAAGAATCTAGACACCTGTACCTGATAGTAACACATAAATACTGGCCACTGTCTTTCCCCCACATTTGAAACAAAACAGTAGGAACAACAACAAAAGACAAAGTTCTTTTGATCCTGATATAATCTATCTACTCCACTGTCATATGCAAATAACACAACACTGAAGTTCCAACAGTTTTCCCATCAGACTCACCATACCAGTTTCAAAGGAACCACAGGATATTTTTCTTTTTAAAAAAAATAATTTTATTGGGGGCTCATACAACTCATCCAAATCCATCCATCCATCAACAGTTAATACAGACAACTGTCGGGATCTGACTCAGATAGTGGAAGCTCCAGATTATGGCACAATTGGCCTCACTGTTCTCACACTGCGTGCTCTGGGCAGAACTGTACTCTCGGGGGTGTGACCAGGCGTGGTTTTGATTCCCACGTCCTTCACCTAGGAAAGGCTGCGAATAACAAGGGAGGACTCTGCCCTGTCAATGTGAGGGAGGCTCACAAACAGGGCACAATTAGATTTGATTTGTGCAATCTCTGGGCATAGATAGATGGATAGATGGATAGATTCTAACTCACAGGGACCCTAGAGAACAGAGTACAAGGGCCTCATAAGGCTTCCAAGGTTTTAATGTGCACACCCGAGGTAGGGAAGCTAGGTAACATATTCCATGCACAAAAGAAAGTTGAAGATGGAGTTTGAAGGAAAGTTAAATTACGTTTCTTTGTATAAACTCTCAACTATATCTACTCTATTATTATCTTCCTTAACCATTTCTAAAACTTCCTTTCATGGGTTCTTGAAGAACAAACTCAGTTTCTAAAATGAGTTTTCAAAGGGATGACTGACATTGTCATCCCAGAAGAAACATTAATAAAAATGATGTCTGCTTCTGGCTGTAAGGGAATCTAGAGTATTGTTTTTAATACAATAAAGATCATCTATCTCAAAGGAGATGGGGGTGGGATAGAGGTTGTGGTAATAAAGGATTTAATACCTGTTGTTAACACATACTATAGTAATTCCCCAATATTAAATAAGAATAAAACAAGTTAATATAGTACAATTAAATCTAAAAGTTTACAATTGAATACAATTTTGAGGTTTGTGTATCCCAAAGAGAAAAACATATTAGTATTTTGGAAGTTAGATTTAAGTTCTTCAAACCTTTTAAAAGGTTCAAGAACTGTGACAAATAGTATTTAGTCCCAAAAGTTTAGAAATTCCTGACTTCTTCAATAAGTTTGAGGGGAAAACTAAAACATTACGTATAAGCATTAAATACAAAAAATTTAAAAACCCGCTGCTTACTTTATGATTCTTTGGAGATGATCAAAAATGACTAAAGAGGGGGAAGGGAGCAAAACAACAACAGTAAAAATCCTGCCCAACAAGCTAGATAATAATCCACCAATTCTGTAAAACAATTTTGTTTTGAGTACTCAGACTTATATTGCTAAACCATTAATATATTGTGATGGGTGTTGGGCTTGTCAAACATAACAGAAAAAGAGTCTTTGCTTGAAAATAATAATGATGGCATGGTTAAATTAAAACACACACACACACACACACACACACACACACACACACACACACACGCGTGCGCTAATAAGGATTACAAACCCTAATCCCGTCTCCAAATCTAAAAGCAAAATAAAGCAGTAATGTACTTTTTAACACTTGAAAAGCCATTAGAGAGGATACTAATTTGAAGAATTATTTATTTCTCCCAAGCAAAGTGTAAATGTTTTCATTCCAAACAAAATCTGCAGGGAAGAATCTGCATTCTGAGAGCCCCGGGGGAGGGGAGGTTTTAGGCAGAGCTCCTGGAAGGAGGGAGGTTTAGCCTGCCTGAGCTCATGACCCAGTTTTACCGAAAAACATGCCACCTCTTTAAACCTCAGGCCCTTCATCTGTAGTGTTAGGGTGAAGCCATGAAAATGGAAAGAAATGATGTCCCATGGGGCCTACACAGCACAACTACTGAACCAAAGTATGCTTATGAAGTGTTTAGTTCTGTAATTAGTATTACATTAGGTTAGACTGATCTGAAGAAATAACAGGTTCTTTCTGGATTAACTCAGTCCCAGGAATTTCCTCAGTATACCAGTAGGAAAAAAAAAAGTGTCATACCATACTACCTACTAGTTATTACTCTTTATTACAGGCGAAAATACCTGTAGCAGGCACAGTAACAAAGTTTCATATGTTGGGTGATAACAGAAATTCAGAAAAGTTAGACAACTTGTCCAAAGACAAGATGGCTAAGAATGAGGATTTAAACCCAGTTTAACTGAACTCCATGTTGTGGTACACTTTATATGTTTAAAAAAATTTAGCACCTTTGTTCCCAGAAAAGTGATATTCATTGTCTACTACGTAAATCAAGAAGGCCTCTTTTTATTACAATAATGAGCAAATGAACAAAAGGTCTTCTAAAACTTTCATAATTTTATAGGATAAATTCACAGCATTCATATTAAACACATGTCTTTCAACTTCCATAAAATTTATGTTGATATACAAGTTAGTATTTGAAACAGGGAGCCCTGGTAGAGAAGTGGTTATGCCCCAATGGCTGTGATCCACATAGTGGGAAGTTTGAAGGCAGCAGTAGCTCAGAGGTAGAGAGACTGGGCTTTCTATTCCTGTAAACAGTTACAGTCTTGGAAACCCACAGGGTTGCTAAGAGTCTGCATTGACTCAACAAATCAGTGTGTTTGGTTATTAGAAATAGAGCCTATTTAAATGATAACCACTGCAAACACTTTATGGCCCAAAAATGATTTGAAATTTTAAATATCTTACTAAAAATCAAGGATTATTCTGAGAAGCAGCATAGTCAGCATGTTTTGTTAAGCAAATGGTGATATTGTAGTTTTACCTTCTTTAAGCACATTTTGTTTACAAAGAATTTTCACATATATTAATCTCCATGGCAACTCTGTGAGGCAGCCAGGGTAGGTATTCAATGCCAATTTTACAACAGAAGAAACAGCATACGCATGATGGTCCATGGCCACACAGCGAGTGAGAGGTATGGCCTTGGACGTCTTCCAAGTCCATGTCAAGTGTTCTTTAATGTGTGATAGGAAGGTATTCTTTATTGATTTCTCTTTGTATTAAAAGAAAAATAACAGATCAGTTCAAGGATAAATATTGGATGTTATTTTATGCTTATGTACTATCTGGAAGCATCATGGTGTGCAGCTTTATTTAGGAAAAATAAGTAAATTAAAGACCCCAGTTGTTCCTGATATATCTGACTTATGAAATTATGTTTTGTATCTTAAACTTCTTATCGACAAGAGTCCTGGTGGCACAGTGGTGAAATCTTTGCCGATTAATCAAACTGTTTTGGTGCAAACCCACCAGGCCCTCTGTGCGAGGCACATTGGGCAGTCTGCTTCCATACAAGGTGGATGTCACTCCTACACTCTTACGGGAGCCCTGGTGGCATAGTATTTATGTAATGGGTTGCTAACCACAAAGTCAACAGTTCAAAACCAGCAGCAACTCTTCGGAGGAAGGATGAGGTGTTCTACTACAGTTAAAACAAGTTAAAAAAAATATTACAGTCTCAGAAACTCACAAGGGCAATTTTGTCCTGTCCTATAGGCTTGCTATAAGTTGGAATTGACTCAATGTGGGTTTTTGAGTTTACTCTTCTTTATAGAGCTCCTATGAGTCAAAATTGATTAAAGAACAGAGAATTTTTGGGGTTGCTTTTTTTTTTTTAACCTATACTCTTAAGTTTCAGGTGATAATCACTTCTGTTCAGAAGAAAACGATGAGGTTCAATTTAATAAACATGTATTACACACTTCTGCTTTAGGAACTAAATTATGAAAATCATTTTGTTATCACTTTGCATTTCCTATTACATTTACATACATTTCACAGAATGATTAGCATATGGAAATGCTCACTTTCACCATTACATACATAAATCAATTAACACCACTGAGAGTTGGTCTAGCCTCACTTCTTGTACATATACATTTTTTTGTACATATACTTTTATTTGTACTTTTTTTCCTAGGATGATCACAGTTTATATCTCTTCAATTAGTCATAATTTACATTTCTACATCTGCTATACCGCTACTTGGTATAACTGCACCCGCCTTTTCTTTTCTTGACCTGGTCACTTCCTGTTTCTCTTTTCTAGTCTGGCATTGATATCACATTCTCAGTAAGACCCCTCTGATTATCCTGCTGAGAGCTCCTCCTCTCGGAGTACCCTGTATTTGCTGAGTTACCTGCCAGGATCTTTGTAGTGAGTTGAATATAACAGGTGCTCACTCAAACCACAGTCGGTGAACAAGTGAGTGAATGAATGGAAGTTAGATATTAATCTTAACATTCCACGTAACACTTTCAATGTTATGAAGCATGTTTATTGCAATTTTAATAACTGAAGAGAGCTTGTACCACTTTTCAATAAGGAGTAAATAATCATACTGATACTAGACAGGAAAACATGAGGGGAAAGTAGAGAAATGGGATATAGTTGCAGAATAACTCAAAAGGGATACAAAGATGCAGAAGAGAAAAAAACCATACAAAATCCTGGCACCCCTCTCTAAACTTCTGTTGTCTAAGAGGCTGAGAAATGGAGTATCAATAGCTAAAATACAAATATAGACAAATATAACAAGCATAATATAATAATAATTTCAACACTGCCATCCAGTCAATGCTGATTCATAGTGACCCTCTATGACAGAACAGAACTGCCCCCGTGTGTCTCTGAGATGTTTAACTCCTTACAGGAGTAGAAAGCCCTGTCTTTCTCCCTAGTCGCAGTTTTTGGTTTCAAACCTCTGGTCTTGTATATAGAAGACCAACATGTAAACATAATGATGACAGACATAACAAAGTCATTACTGATAACACATATATGAGCATTTTCATGTGCTTTAGCATTCTCGTAATAAGCAATTTTATCATATCTGTTTGTTGATAAGTTCTAGTAAATAGCATGCCCCTTTGAAGGGAATGATCCAAAGCAAGTTTATTGTATAGGTTGTAATGTCTAGAAAGTAGCCGGGTTCTCCCTGACACGATTTTCAGCTTGGAAAGTCCATGACCCTGAAGAGCATACTGGGTCACTTTCACTACCTGCCCTTTACGCAACTTCATCGGTCTCTTAGAAATTTCAATCTTTTCTCACATATAGATGTAATTTTAAAACTCCACAAAGTGAAGGTTAGGCATCTAAAGTCAATTCAGTTAGCCTCTGTCAAAATTTCCAAGAACCTTGCTCACAAAAGCTATCAGTTTTAAAGTAGAATACCTCTAGGAATTCATCACTTACAGTCCCTGAAATCAATAGGTGTGATTAAGAATGCCCAGCAGTTCGAGAGAGCAAATGGCATGACAGCTTTGAGATTCATAACTACAATAATACATTGTTCAATTCAGGTAATATGCAACCTTCTGGTAACTTGGGTTTATAATTGAAGACACTGTTAAATTATTCCACCACCAACATTTACAGACAGTCCCAGTGGAATTGGGAAAAGAAACACAGCTTTCTCTAATGTCATGGGAAAATGAGTTAAAATTTTATGTATACCCCAATCCAGCCTGACGAATGGCTGTTGCGCTGTTGGTTAGCATGATGGGGGATACACACATTACCCTACTTTCACATACAATCATGTGTAATGTATGGCTTCTAATGTAAATGACACTCAAGGGTTTTCATATAATCTGCATTTTAAATCTCAGACATTTATCTTTTCAAAGACAAATCTGGGTTTCTTTTGGGTTAGCAGGAGTAAGAAATAGCATGATCAAAAAGTTGGGTCTTCCTGGCCCCAGGCAAGAATTAAGCATGCCAGTACCATTTCTTTTGGAGCTGAGAGAAATCGTTTATATTCTTATTTGCAATAAACAATGACCCACAGAACTCATACATACTAAAACACAAAACAGTCATTGTGGTTAACATGGAGAGGTTCAGTGCAAAGAATAATGCAGTTTTAAAAGGAGGTAGAGAAAGACCCAGAAAGTTCTTGTGAGGAAGAGGCACGAACAATGGCCACAAGTTGGAATTTTTAAAATCATTCAAATAATGATTTCAAACAAAATGATCACCCAACACATCCTTTAGTAGTTTACACTTTGTTATTGCTATCGGCTGTCTTGATTAACACATTCTTCTTCTAAAAAGGACTAACCCACTGTTATCAATTTAATTTCAACTCATATGAGCCCTGTAGGACAGAATGGAATTGCTCCATGGGTTTCAAGCCTACAAACTTCATAGAAGAAGACTGCTTTATCTATATCTCAAGATATATATTAAAACTCATCTAACAACAAAGTCAAGGACAACTCAGTCAATTGACCACATAGGACAGGGTAGAACTGCCTCAGAAATTTTCCAAGACTCTAACTTTTGATTGGAATTTCTGGCCTTGTATGTAGCAGCCCAACATGCAAACACTAAGCCACCATGGCCTCTGTCTATCATCTATCTATCTATCTATCTATCTATCTATCTATCTATCTATCATCTATCAAGCTAGCTACAAACACATACACATACATAAAGACACACACATATATCCCCCAAAATGGATTTTTTTAAAAGCTATGTATTTACATATTTTTACAAAACAACCTTATCACCTTCAAAGAACTCTCCATTACACCTAATACATTTGTCAAATCTGTAATTTTATTCTTGGAAATATTTTTCCACACTCTCTCTTTGGATGGCTGACCACCCTTCCCTTGTTTTTTTCTTCACCTCTTTTTCTTCAAATCACTGTCCTTTCTTGTCCTTCTGCATTTGCAGAAACAAAAAGAAGTCAAATGGAGCAAGGTCAGGTGAGTAAGATGCATGGGGCAAGAGAGGTCTGCTGTTTTTTGCCAACAACTGGCACACCGAGATGGCTGCTTGAGTAGGTGCATTGTTATGGTGGCAAAACCAGTCCCCCACCTGCCAAAATGAGGCCCTTTTTGTTGCACACTGTTACACAAGCTTTTTAGAACCTCAAACTAGGAAGCTTGATTAACAGTCTGACCTGGTGCAATGAACTGCAAATGTACTCTACATTGACATTTTCATCTGTTCGGGAAGTTGATGGACATCTAGAATGAAATTTGTCATCAATCAATATTTTTCCTTTTTTGAAAACCACTTGTACACTTGAGTTTTCCCCATAGCACTGTCTTGTAAGCTCTGTAAAACATCACAGCAGCTTTTGCAGCATTGCTCTCAAGCAGGAAACAAAATTTCACAGCTGCACGTTGTTCTCGTAAATCGGCTATCACCAAAACAACGAGGTTTGAGCAAAACAGCTTTTATGAAAAAATTCACTGTGAAAAAGTGAAAAAATTCACTTTCCAGGCAATGGCACTGGGTAAACTAACTCAGAGAGAGTTACTCAAAACTTGCCTTGCGGGAAAAATATGGACTACAAAAGTTCTGCTCCACCTAGTATAATTCCCTTTTTGGGGGTCACTCCCATATATATATATATTATATAACATAATAATATTATATCAATATATGTTTATATATTATGGGCATTTATATGCACATGTATATGTATATGTCCCTTGCCCATAATATATAAACATGTATTGATATAATATTATATTATTGGTATAATGCATATTATGAAATATGTATTATATGTATATTAATATATGATATATTATTATATATCATATTATATTATTCTATACGATGATATACATATGCTGTCTTATATATATATTATGGACAAAGGCAAAGGATGTGAATGCAGATTTCACCAAAGAGGATATTCAAATGACCATCAAACACATGAAAAGATGCTCAATAACCTTAGCCGTCAGAGATATGCAAATCAAAACTACAACAAAATACTATTGCACTACCAGTAAGATGTCCAACCAAAAGGGGGGGGGAGGAAACTAACACATCTCGTTGAAGATGTAGGTAAATGGGAGCTCACATGGGGTAGCGGTTACTCATTGGGCTGTGATCTGCAAAGTCTTCAGTTAAAAAACACCAGCAGCTTTGGGAGAATGATGGGACTTTCTACTCCTGTAAATAGTTACAGTCTGGGAAACTCACAGAGACACTTCTACCCTGTCCTAGAGAGTTGTTATGAGTTGGCTTCAACTTTGGCAGTGAGATAGATTTTGTTTGGTGGATAAATTGCAAGTTTCATCTACTGCTGATAGGAATGAAAAGTGGCATGGTTGTTGTAAAAAATCGTGTAGTGGTAACTCAAATCACTAAAAGAAAAAAAGAAAAAAGAACTATTAGATGACCCAACAATTCCATAGTGAAGCATACACGAATACAAAAATACCAGAAAAGGCAAATGTATAGATATCAAAGTGTATTAGTGTTTAGTGGGGTTTTGTGGAAGAGTAAAGTGGGGAGGTTTAATAGTGATGCAGAAATTGCACTCATTAAGGGTAGGGTTGCACAGCCAATTACTATCATCTATGTCACTAAATTGTACATCTATAAAAATTGAACTGGAAAAAAATTGTGTGATAGGTACATTTACAACAGTAGTAGACTATCCAGATGAAAAATTCATCTTATCTGTACCCTAATTGAAGAGAACCAGTGATGAACAGCAGAAACAAGAGCCAAGACCACAGACATCTAAAATGGTCCAATGTACACAGTTCTGACAGAAACATCATTGCTGACAAAATGGGGTGCTCTTTTGATGCCCAAACCATTGCACTCAAATCAGTAACAGAAAGAGCAGATATTTCCATATGAATTTCGGAAAGCTGGGGGATCCTGATCCTGATGTATTTATTAGAAGATCTATAATAGGAGATGAAACATGGCTTCTCCAGAATGATGTTGCAGATAAGGCATAATCCAAGCAATGGCTCTGTAAAACTAAAAATTAGACTTGATAGCGACTCATCATGACCCTGTAGAACAGGCTGGAACGGGCTCTGTGAGTTTCTGAGACTGTAGCCATTGGAGTCGCTAGCCCTGTGTTTCTCGCTCAGAGTGACTGCTGGTTTTGAACAGCTGGTCTTGCAGTTAGCAGCCCAATGCATAAGGTCCATGCCACCAGGACTCCTTACCATGGCACTGTGGAAGCAGTCTAAATATATATTTTTGAATTCCTTATAATAAATATTTATGGCCCCAACAAAAGAAACTCAAAATATATTAAGAAAATGTACAGAATTCAAGAGTGAAATAGATAAGACTACAATAATAGAGATTTTCATAAACATTTTTGATGAAGGGTAGAGTAAGTAGGAAGAAACGCAACAAAATCACAGAAGAATGAAAGAACTTTACTTCGTACAAAGATAAAGAACATTCCTCAACAATAGGTCAAAATATATATTTTCCTGTGCAAACTCACTAAAATTGGCCATAAATTAGGCCACAAAGCATGTCTGAATACATTGGAAAACATCTAGATATTACAAAGCCTGTTCTAAGATCAAACCACAATTAAAATAGAAATCAACAATAGGAAGATTAAGAGTAAAGTCAAATAGGTGGAAATGAATAACACCCTACTTAGAAACTGAAAACAGAAACATACTTATCAAAATATTTGAGACATAGCATAAGCCGTGCTTAGAGGGCCCTTTATAGCAGTAGACACATCAAACATAGAATAAAACATCTCCAACAGTTAGGATATGAGCAGCAAAATAAGCACAGTCACTACAAAAACAGCCAGATCGCCCTCACATCCTGAAGTTGGTTCTTTGAAAAGATAAACAAAATACACAAACTACTGACAAATTTAACAAGCAAACAGAAGGAGAAGATGCAAATACCACAAATAAGAAATGAGAGAGGTGATGTCACAACAGAATCAATTGAACTAAAAGGGATAATAGCAAATTACTATGAAGAAGGGTGCTCTAACAAAGTTTAAATCCTAGAAGAAATGGACAAATTTCTAGAAGCACACTACTTACCTAAACTAATGCATATTGAAACCTGAAAGGTCTTGAAAGGTAAGAGCTGTGTGAATGTATCAAGATTGGCTTAAACTGCTATGTGGTAATCAAACCGTGAAGAATGTGGGTGATCTTAAAACAATTCAAAATTCAGCATTTCTCCCTTTAGATTGAGGGATCTTACACTAATTACAGTTGGACATGCAAAGATAAATCAGACCCACCTGCTGCTTTACTCACACCTGCAACAACAACTTCAGTATGAATAAGGGCCAGAGGTCAGGTGAGCCTGGGAGTCATTGCTTTGCCTGGGTGATGGTAAACAAACTAGCAGGGGTGATTACCCCACACTGGGCTTTTCAGGAGGAGAGGATTGGCTGAGGGAGAGAGCCAGAGGAAACCAAATCCGGGGCAGAAGTGACAGCTTGCTCAAAGGCTCCTTGCCTGATGAAGAACAGAATGGGGTGTTGGACACTAGAAGATGGTTGATGGAGGGAGCCCCTGGAGGTCTGGGGAGGTGGGCAGTGTGATAAAGAAGGATGTCTAGGTGTGTACAGATAGGATAGCAAAGGAAACGAAGGCCCAGTTGAGAAAATGTTTGCTGACAGTTAAAAAGTTTATGAGGAGGAAAGATATGACAAAATTTTACTTTTAAAACATGATTTTAATGTACTGATGTATGTACCAAGAAAACTTTTCCTTGGACTTACGGGATCAGAGAAAAACAGGTGTTAAGACATTTTTAAAATATCTGATCATGGGCCTAGGACTACACAGACCTCTGAGATAGTGCTGATCAAGGCTGTACGGTGGAGGGCTGAGGCTTCCCCGTGAAATTCTCCTTGGCCAGCTCTTGCTACCCACAAAGAGTGAGCAGGGGAGTTGTCATGAAAGAAAAAAAAAAAATCCCCAGTACAATTTTCCCCCGCTGGGCTTTTCCTCCCCAATATAGTTAAATTTTATTTAAATTGCTTCATAATACAGCCCCGTGTTCATTCTATGTTCTTTGAGAAAACTCTCAAATTTATCCTCTTTGGAATTCCTAAAAAGCCACTGTCCCCTTCTCATCTGATCTCTCCACCTCTCTGCCTTGAATGTAACTGAACCAGCAGGTCCTTTCAGAAGCCACGGTTTTGATTAGGGCATTTTAAAAAAAGAAATTTTAAGAAGACTAATGTATGTGTATTACTACGAAAATTTTTGCAGCCTTCCACTCATTGGTGCAGATGTGTTCAAATGTGTTTGTTTAGAAGAAATCCATACCTGTAGGGGCTAGAACCCTGTAGCAATAGTCTTTATGATCTGTGTGTGTGTGTGTGGGGGGGCAAAACTAAAATCAGAGAAAACAATTTTGTTAGTGCATGCAAAACACAATGGTTTGTGGGAAACTCATTCTTTATTTAGAGCTGCTGTGTAACTGCCAAATTATAATTGTTTTCTGTTGGATGACGCCTGCATGAAGTGAATGGCGGGGAAAGGAAGAAATGAGTTGATTCTAAAAGAGGAAAAGAAAATTCTGCTTTCCAGTGTCTTATGGAAGAAAAAAAAAATCCACGAACCACATTACAATTCTGTCCTGGGTGCTAGCGGACAAGCTGGAATGATGGAATTGGGGTTCTCCCTAGTCATCCCGGGATTAAATAATTGTATGTGACAGAATTGGTGTTAATCAATAAAAAGATAACAATCGTTTACATTACGCATTTAGTGCAATTTGAAGAATCGGCCTTAACCAAACGGAGTGTTTTGTAGAAGAATCAATACATGACCACCTTACTTAGTTAAGTGCATAAATGAAGTACAACTGAAGCTGCCACACCAATGAATATGAATGAAACAATCAAATCAATGTAAAGAATGAATTTTGGAAGCCACACAATGAGAGCAGTTTTGAACACACAATACTGTGCAAAATGCAGGATTGCAAACAGATGTTCACTTTAATTTCTACTCTCTCTTCTAGTATATATCTTATCATTTGGGAAAAGCTTTCTCATATTGCAGTTTGATTACATGTGCATTTTGCAAATTTCCAGATGTGTTCAGATCCTTTAATCTACATTATGGCTTTATATTTCAGGTCCCCATGACTCCCTAATCAAGTTCTCATTTCTTTAAACATAAAATGAAATCTTGAATTTTTCATATATCCCTTTTAGTTTGAGAGAACTATGGACACTCCCCCTCAAAATAGTTCTATTAGATATTTATGTATTGGTCTTACATCTATTCAATAGTTAATCAACTGTATTATGTTGTACTATATAATGAGTTCCTTTGGGCAAGCATTCACTTTTCTATGGAAAAAGAAAGATATTTTATAAAGTAAACCTTTTGGAGAAATGAAGTTGTGATACTTCACTCCCTCAAGTCTACACCCCAGAATGATCAATTGTGGGACTTGCATCCTGCCAGAGAAGGTGGTCTCTGTAGTGGGTTTCCATGTAATTCTCATAGAATAGTCTCATAGAAGAGTGTATCTGTAAGAATTGATCTTAATTCCAGAATCATAGGATAATCTACAGCAATGATTCCAATGCTGAATATAGATGGCAAATCTATACAGAACCTAGATATTCACCTATATACAATATAGATGAATTCAAGATATAATAATACATAGTGGAGGCAGAATTCAAAGAGATCCTGACAAATTAAACGAGAGTTTAGCCAGTAACTACTTGATTTTTTTTTTTTTACTTGATTTTTAATGAAAGCAGAGACATATGGAACCTGGAAATTGGTATTAATACAACTATGATCACAGTAATTGACTTTGAAAACTGGGCTTTATGATGATGTAAGATCTATAGTGACAGGCATTTTGGATACAATGATAACATTTGAAATGATTTTTATAGGCAATAGGATAGATAATATAATAATGCTCCAGGCTATGGTAGAAAAAAATCACAATAGTTCAGAGAGTAACAGGTACTCCAAGAAGGGGTCACATGTGGGGATAATTTAGATTATGCAAAATGAAACTACTTTAAAATTTCCGACTTGGAAAGAGTTATACACAGATGTTGATATAAGTATGGCTCACAGGGCTCAACAGTAGGATGAAAAACAATTAAAATGTAAAAGGAACTTAAATATGAGACTAGGAGGACAGGGGAGAACAGAAGCCAGTTTTGAGAAATGTCTAAGTCTCCGTTTCCTTCAGTTTGGAGGCACTGATATTGAGTGACCTCTAGCTGTCCCGAGTGCGTCAGCCTTAAAACCCAGACTCCTAACTCCTTGTTACTGCTGAGTTCGGGCAATGGCTGAGTTGGTCAGAAAAAAATAATGCTAACAAGGCCATGGTAATAGGTTCAATTTTCATATAAGAAACATTCATCTTTCTAGCACGAAAAAAGCCTGGACTGTGGCCATAGGTCTTGGCCAGCCAACTAATGAATGAACTCTTTCGTCAATCAGGTTAGTACAACCCCCAGACTATACATAGGTCAACCCAAAGGTGGGTGTAGTGTCATAGCATAATTTTTCTTGACTAGAGCATTTTCACTTTTCATACTGTTTTCACAAATTTCACTCAGGAATTTATCATCAGTTAGCAGCTGCTATTTAGGCTATCCAGACCCAGTGACCCACGTTGTTCAGAGTAGAATTATGCTCCATCAGATTTTCAATGACTGGTGTTTATGACTTAGAGCACCAGACCTTCCCTCCAAGGCACCTCTCGGTGACTGCAAACCTCTGGCTTGAGTAACTGTGCACTAAACCACTACACCACTCACGGATCCGGCCTACCTGCTTTACACAAGGTACTATGCTAAATAACTCAACAACATTAATTTTAAATTGTCTTATAAAATTTTTTCAATTTAAAAAATAAAAATGTCTGATTCCATACTAATCTGACTTCATGATCAATGGGTACTCTTCTTTTTTTAAAAAAATGATCTTATGAATTGAGGCATACATGTATTTTGTCAAGAAAAAGATATCCAACTACAGTGATAAAATGATTAAATATAACCAGGTTTCAAAAGGGTAATGAAATAAAACTCTACAAAAGCAATATAGAAACAAACTCTATATACTATGGCTTAATTGTTGATATAAGTGTTTCCTTGGAGTAAACTACTCAAAGTAATGTGCTGCTTTGAAAGAAATCTATGCTGATAAATCAAAATTAAAAGATTTAAATTCCTTATGAAACAAGCAGAAATTGCATTTATATGGATTAATGAGTTCATGACAAGTTCATACTCAAGATTTACTCATTCTTTGCTCCTTAGAAGGAAGAATAAATTCACTTTTTCATTCACTGTATAAGTTACACTTAGTTATTTTTACACTATACAAATCTTCATGGAATGATAAATTGGGCTTCGATATTGGAGATAAACTTATAACCTGTTCAAATAAAGACATTACAGTGTTCTTTCCAACCACCAGTGTCTTTCTTTTAAAAAGTAATTATACATCATATAGTCAATTGAGAAACTAGGCAATTCACTGAAAGTTAACTGATTTACTACCTCAAGTAAACAGAAAATTAAAGTCCATTTAAGAAAAATAGTTCAGAGCAAATTGCCATCCTCACTTGGACTCCCATATTGCTGCAAACAGCAACCCTTTACAAGTCAAGCCACCTACTCTGCACACTAAGGAGTCAAACCCTTTACACAATACTTGAACAGTCCAAATCAAAGGACTTTCACTCTCCTCTCATTTCTTTTAATCAGTGTTAATAAAGATATGGATTTAAATGCTGATGAGATTTGTAACAAATTCTTAGACTACACATCTGAGACATTAAGAACTTTAACTTACTTCCCTCTAGGCAAGCTACCCTGCTTTCTGCTTACCTGACAGGAGCACCTCTGCTCTGCGCTGGTTTCAACAAGACTGTCACCGTAATGTCAGTTTGATTCAGAGGTGTCTCAAGTTCATACACTGGCATAGAAGGTGCTAGGAACAAACAAACAAACAGATGATAGGAAATTCATTATTTCCACTTAATATTTTCCATTTCCTTTCTACTTTCTTTTACAGTCTGGAGGAGAAAACAATTGGACTAATGATTCCGGGGGGACATGAGAGAAGGGAAGGCGGGGGGAAAGGAGGTGGTGTTAACCAACCCAGGGACAAGGGAGCAACAAGTGATCCAAAATTAGTGGCAAGGAGGGTGTGAGAGACCTGGTAGGGAATCAACAAGGGCAATGTAACCAAAAGAAATTACTGAAACCCAAATGAAGGCTGAGCAAGATAGTGGGACAAGAGGAAAGTAAAAGGAAATAGAGGAAAGAACTAGGAGGCAAAGGGTATTCATAGACGTCTAAATACAGGCATATACATATGTAAATATATTTATATAGGATGATGGGTAAAAAAGATCTATGTGTGCATATATTTATAAATTTAGTATTAAGGTAGCAAATGGACATTGGACCTCCACTCTAGTACTTACTCAATGCAAGAACACTTTGTTCTATTAAATTGGCATTCCATGATGCACATCTTTCCGACATGATCGCTGAAAAAAATGTGTGCATAAGCAAATGTGGTGAAGAAAGCTGATGGTGCCCGGCTATCAAAAGATATAGCATCTGGGGTCTTAAAGGCTTGAAGATAAACAAGTGACCATCTAGCTCAGAAGTAGCAAAGCCCACATGGAAGAAGCACACCAGCCAGTGCAATCATGAAGTGTCGAAGGGATCAGGTATCAGGCATCAAAGAACAAAAAATCATATCATTGTAAATGAGGGTGAGTGCAGAGTGGAGACCCCAAGCCCATCTGTAGGCAACTGGACACCCCCTTACAGAAGGGTCGTGGGGAGGAGATGAGCCTGTCAGGGTGCAGGGTAGCAATGATGAAACATACAATTTTCCTCTAATTCTTAAATGCTTCCTCCCCCCACTATCATGATCCCAATTCTACCTTACAAATTTGGCTACACCAGAGGATGTACATTGGCACAGATAGGAACTTGAAACACAGGGAATACAGGACAGATGATCCTTTCATCTGTCAGTGGTGAGAGTGGTGATACCTGGAGGGTGGAGGGAAGGTGGGGTAGAAATGGGGAACCGATTACAAGGATCTACATATAACCTCCTTCCTGGGGGATAGATAACAGAAAAGTGGGTGGAGAGAGACGTTGGACACTGTAAGATATGACAAAATAATAATTTATAAATTATCAAGGATTCATGAGGGTGGGGGAAATGGGGAGGGAGGGGGGAAATGAGCAGCTGATATCAAGAGCTCAAGTAGAAAGAAAATGTTTTGAGAATGATGATGGCAACAAATGTACAAATGTGCTTGACACAATGGATGTATGTATGGATTGCGATAAGAATTGTACAATCCCCCAATAAAATGATTTTAAAAGAAAAAAAAGAAGAACATAGAGTAAGCATTAAGTTCAAAATGAAGTCAAATGGATCTTGGCTGAAAGCAGAGAATACCAGATAGATGTTTATTTGTGTTTCATTGACTATGAAACTGCACTTGACTGAGGGGATTACAACAAACTATAGATGGTTTTGAGAAATATGAGATCCCTGAACATTTCATTGTGCTCACGTGGAACCTGTACATAGACCAAGAGACAGCTGTTTGAACAGAACAAGAGGGTGCTTGAGATCAGGAGAGGTGTGTAACAGAGCTGTATCCTCTCATCATACTTCCTCAATCTGTATGTTGAGAAAATAACCAAAGAAAGTGAATTATGCTAAAAATGCTGTATAAAGACTGGAGGAAGGTTTATTAACAACCTTCTATAAGCACACTAACACAACATTGTTTGCTGAAAGTGAGGAAGACTTGAAGCACTTGCTGATGAAGATCAAGGATTGCAGCCTTCAAAACAGATTATAACCCAAAGTCAAGAAGTCCCAAATCCTCACAAATGGACCAATAAATGACATCACAATAAGTGGAGAGATGATTGAAGTGGCAAAGGATCTAATTGTGCTTGGATCCACAATCAATGTTCATGGAAGTAGCAGTCAAGAGATCGGAAGATGAGTTACATTGGGTGAATCAGCTGCACAGGACCTCTTTAGAGTACTGAAAAGTAAGGATTTTACTTTGAGGACTAAGGTATACTTGACCCACACCATGGTATTTTCAGTTGCCTCGCATGCATGTGAAAGTCAGACATGAAATAAGAACTAATGCATTTAAATTATAGTACTGGAGAAGAATATTGAAAGTCCCATGGACTGCTGATAAGACAAATCAATCTCTCTTGGACATCTTGGAAGGTGTGCCACCAGGATGCTCCTTAAAGGCAAGGAAGACAAGACCTCATCTTACATACTTTGCACCTGTTGTCAAGAGAGTTCAGTTTCTGGAGAAGGACATCATATTTGGTAAAATAAAGGGGCCGTAGAAAGGAGGAAAGCCCTCAGAGAGATGGAGTGATGAGATCTGCAACGATGGCCGTAAGCATGAGGACAGTTGTGAAGATGGAGCAGCGGGACGGGGCAGTGTTGGTGCAGCGGGATGCTGAGTCAAGGCCGACTCGATGGACACTAACAACACCAGTTTAAATTGCAGTTATCATCTAACCAGACCATGAGAAAGCTTTAGGAATAACCTTTACAGAGAATGTGAAGGAAGACTGTTAATGGATTAAGTGAACCTCAATGACCTTGAGTTTAAATTGGGAAAGAACAAGGACAGGTTATGAAGTGTCTAGTAATACTCTTGTTTCTTGATTGGGTTCCGGCTAAAGGCATGCCATGAACATTCATTGATTAAAATGTACTGTACATGTTGTTGCATAAAATGCTTACATTTTTATTACACTGAGTGTGATGCATATTTAAAAAACAATCTCTAGGACAATAAAACTTCTATATAAGAAAAGGCTCTTGATTTACTAAAGATCTTCACTGCGAGAGTCAGAGTGACTTGCTGGAATTGGAGTTTGTGAAAATTCATAGGTGCCCTGGTGTCATAGTGGTTATGAATTGGTCTCTGATCCACAAGTTCTGCGGTATGAAACTACCAGTTGCTCTGTAAGAGAAAGATGGGGCTATCGGTTTGCTAAAGAGCTCCAGGCTCAGACACTCACAGAAGCAGCTTTACCCTGTCTTACAGGGTCACTAGCAGTCAGCCTGGACTTGATGGCATTGAGGTGTTTTTTTTAAGTCTGTCAATATGGAATAGAGCATTGAAGAGGACACAGGTATTAAGGTCAATTGCCTTAACTCTGATTTAACAACAACCAAAAACCTACCAAAAATAATATAATTATTCTTTATAAGTTGGCATAAGCTAAATAAAATGTCAAATATCTTAGCTTTTTGATAAAACGATACTGTTAACTTGCTATTGCCATATTGATCAGAATTTTCATCCAATATAAATGATAAAACAGTTATCTTAATAAAATAATATACCTTTTTAAGGTAAAGATAAAAATTCTTGAACTATGAGTTAGATCCCAAGAGAAATTTCAAAAAATAAAACATGTTTAAAGTTTTAATTATTGGCACACATTTGTTTTTTAAATCCTCAGCCAAATTCAAACACTGGTCTCATGGTCTCATGGTTTGCAACCAGTGTAAATTCAGAGAGGGAGTACATTAAAAAACATAACAAAAGGAAAAAATAGAAAGGAAAAAAATAATAAAAAGAAATGAGTAGCTAGGGCACAGGGCACTACCCCACCAAGCGGAGGGTATTGTTTATATCTCCACTGGGAAAAATGGACCAGACTTCAACCCAGTGGAGTAGGGAACCAGTGGAGAGGTCTGGGGAGGTCGGCCCCAATCCCAACTACTAAATGGACACCTGCCCCTCCCCCCAGAAGAATTTATTTCAAAGTACGGCATTGAATCTGCAGCTCTGGAGAGGGACATATGTGATCTTAGCACATGGGAGCAGATGAAGGGGGAGGAGGAGAAAGTGGAGCACATTCTGGCCCACCAGGCCTTGAGGACGATGTTCCCAATTAGAGGAGCCAGTCCACAGAGAGAACCACATAACTGGCCCCATTATGAGACATGACTCCCCTCACTGGCCCATAGCCCTACAGGGGACAACACCTGAGACACAGTGTGGGAATTGTGCCCAATCTGATCCCGCCACACAGAGGCAAAACACTAAGGGTGTGCAACAGAACAGCAAGGGAACGGAGCGGGGAGGTCCCCAGG
>NW_022103955.1:1771085-1804627 GCF_000313985.2 Echinops telfairi
GTGACCTCCTCCCTGGGGGATGGACAACAGAAAAGTGGGTGAAGGGAGACGTTGGACAGGGCAAGATATGACAAAATAATAATTTATAAATTACCAAGGGCTATGAGGGAGGGAGGAATGGGGAGGGAAGGGAAAATCAGGAGCTGATGCCAGGGGCTTAGGTGGAGAGCAAATATTTTGAGAATGATGAGGCCAATGGATGTACAAATGTGCTTTACACAATTGATGTATGTACGGATTGTGATAATAGTTGTATGAGCCCCTAATAAAATGATTAAAAAATAATATTAAAAAATAAAATAAAATTTAAAAAACAAAAAAAGCAAAAAAATATTAATAAGATTCAAGTTTTCTAATTTTAACCGGTATTCTTTCTGTTCATCCATCTGTATATCTATGTCATTTTTCTAACTTGTACTTTTTATTCCCCTATATGCCATTTTCCTTTTTCCAGTTCTCCATATTGCTCCTATAACCTCATTCTTTAGAGAGAGTATCAGATGTACGTTAAGTTTTACGTGATTTTATGCTTGTCCATAAAATCATTACTCAATAAAAATTTATTCCAGTTATACTTTTTAAAACATAAGTATCCAAATCTTCATCCCTTAAAACCTAGCAGAAAATTTTGAATACTCCACATGTATTCTTCAATTCCAATCAACAGCTCTTTTAAAACATAAAGCAGGGACAGTTGGAATAAAAACCAAGCTACTATATATTTTATCTAACCTTGGTTTATGGAAGGGAAATATACACTTTACCCACCAGTCCATCCAATCTATAGTAAACAAACATGATCACAGCCAAAACTCAAACAATTACTTCTCCATTCGTACCCAAAGAGAGAAAAAGGAAAAAGAAAATACCGATGGGATTGTGTGTGTTGCAGTTATCGGTCCCATACCAGATGGTAACTTCATTTCCTCCAGTCTGAAGCACAAATACATTTTCTGCACAGTTGCACATGCCCAGAAATATTTATCAAATTATGTCTTTTGTTGGTTATTGTAATTGAGTTTCTAGAAGCAAAGAGCTGGAGGCCATCAGTGTCTGGTGCCGCGCCCCTGGGTTACCTCTTTCTTTAAGACATGGAACTACTATAGGGACAGTCCCAAGGAAGGCAAATCGTTCTGGAAGCAGCTTCTACATTATGCTGTCTTTGTGCTAAGCTCTCAATCATTCATGTCTCATTACAGAGACTTTCTTCAAAGCTGTATTTTAGTAAGTTAAGGTCGCAAATGGATGAGAACGCACTGGGTAGGACCTCCAATGCAAACTGCCCAAATTGATGCCACTTCCCAACACAGAGAGATGATATATTTCCAAATTTTAATAGTTTAAGTAACTTGCTTACTTATATGAGCTTGATTTTCACATGCTCACAGGTATTAGTTTGAAAAAGAATGTGGCAGTTTGGTAAGCTTCACGTACAGAAATTTAATTTCTGATAAAAGACATAAATCAAACATGTATGATACCTGATATTTTGGTGGTGAACTGGCTTGTTGCTGGAGGTCCAAAACCCTTAGCTGTGCTGGCCCGGATGGTAAAGGAGTATGTGGTCCCTGGATATAGTCCGAAAAACAAAAAATGTGTTTCATTGCCGAGTTTTGAAACTCTTCCACTTTGATTGGATAAATCAATTTCTGGATCAAAGGAACTGACAGCTCTGTAGGTGATCTGCAAAAGAATAAGAATGTGATAAAATATCTGGAGCAGACAGACTACGATTTCATCTTTATCCAATAAACCCTCCTGATGAATGCACTGTCAGACACTTGGTGATGAACTCTCCTACACACTTAAGACTGTTCAAATCCTGAACCCAGTAAAGGGGCACAGGAACTGAGCTGAAACGTTTATGAGTTATTACTTTTATAGACAGGAACTTAACGCCAGCAGATTAGAATACAAAGGATGAGTGTAGGTTTAATACCTTTAAGTCATTTGCTTTCAAACTACCAGCTAGTATTTTGTTACAGTTGATTTAGGGCTAAATATAGATCTAACTCAATCAAATAAGGACCTGGTCTGATAATGGTGAGGCATTGTTTCTAATCTAGTGGTCACAATATGATTTGACTCTGAGTGGGATTATTATTTATTAGGAAATAGGTGACTTTCATATGTCTTTAGCAATATGGGTCAAGATAGATGTTTCGGAAGGAAATCCTACACTTATATAGGTATTGCTTGATGGTCTAACGGTAGAGCTTATTACAGATCAGGCTCATTTCTTTAGAATAGTACTGTCCTACTGAAGCTTATGTGATGAAAGAAATGAACCTTGTGTGATGAGAGAAATGCTCTGTTCTGCATGGTCCAGCACGATACCTTTTAGCGCTATGTAGCTACTGGGCACCTGATATGTGGTTAGTGTGAGTGTATGACTGCCATGTTTATTTCACTAAAGTTTACCTTTGACTCGTCATGGATGGCTACTAGCTGCCGTACTGGGCAGTGCAAAGCTAAAGCTTTGTTACATAATGATATCCAGAGCAAGTTGGATGAGTCTAGAATGTGGAGAGCTATACACAGTATCCCTTTCAAATAAGTTTTTAAAGAATTTCATGAGTAATTCATCAACTACTCAAGAACATGCATTTTTAGTAGGTGATTACTGACTTCCACTGGTTATAATGACATAATTTTAAGATTTGGCCTATTCAGAAGTTTTAAATTGCAAACCTGAGCACTTTTCTTGCTTTTAAGTAGGTAAACTTATAATTTATGTGCATGTGCACTAACGCTGTTATTATACAAAGTGATAATTGACATTCTTTCTTCTTATATTTACACCATGTCATTATAATTAAGAAGACCTCTTTGAAAGAATATTTAGATTGGATAAAGTAAGCTCTAGAAAGACTACATTTGCCGTATGCATTAATCACTGCAGTGTCTGACACTATTGGGGCAGACAGAGTTCTTGTTGCTAACCCCCTGACTTCTATCCCAAGGTTACTCCGAGTCAAACAGAGACAGCGCTATATCTCCTAGACAGCTGCTATTGAAGGGATTTCAGGAAGATCACACCAGGTCCAGAGTTGTTTATGGGGTCTTCTAACAACGAGCAAGAAAAGGATCATTCAAAGGAGGCAGGCAAAAACTTGGAAAGCAGACTTGTTGCCCTAAATTTTGTTCTTCTCTTCATTTACCCATTTAAGGACTTTTCATCAAGTACCTCTAATGTGTCAAGTATTGGGTTATGAGGGGTCATATGTAGTAATTCAGATACTATATGTCCCTTGAATAAATAATTAACCCAGTAGTTATGATACTATGTGTACTCACTCTTTCCCTCTCATCAACATTAGGCTAGGTACCAAAGACCAAGTCATTATGCAAGAAATGATGTTTTAGGAAAACTGACATTATTCAAAACTAGTAGATAACCATATCATATTACCATGTGGAAGATAACTACATAATTACACAGATTTCAAACTACTGAGAATTATGGCCTAGGGGGCACATAATCTTAACCATCACACCCAGGGTTTCCCTCACTTTACACCTTGGATTCACATTCAATGTCCAATTTAAAGTGCTGAAAAGCAAGGATGGTACTTTGAGGACTAACTTGTGCCTGAATTAAGCCATGGTATTTTCAATCACCTCATATCCAAGTGAAAGTTGGACACTGAATAAGGAGGACAAAGAATTGATGTATTACAATTATGGTTTTAGTGAAGAATATTGGCAGTACCGTGGATTTGAACAAACCAAACTGTCTTAGAAGAAGTTCAGTCAGAATGCTCAGAAAAAGCAATGGTGGCAAGATTTTGTCTCACATACTTTGACATGCTGTCAGGAAAGCCCAGTCCCCCAATGCTTGGTAAAGTAACAGGGCACAGCAAAAACTCGGAAGGCCTTCATGAAGATGGAATGCTACAGTGGCTACATTGACGGGTTCACCCTCCATAACAATCGTGAGGACAGGGAGGACCAGGTGGGGCTTCATTAGGTTGCACTGTCTCTCTGAGTTGGAATAGACTCAATGGTACCTAGCAGCAGCACCAGCTCAGTGGGAGTCATTGCCAGATAAATGGCAGTGTGCAAAATTATAAATGTTTTCCTATCATCATAAACATGAAATGCAGGATAACAAAATAGTTGATAAGTGAGGGGTGAGAATAATGACAATAAATATTGACATGGGCTTTTATTTCTTTATAAAGCTATCTACTCAATACTTCAGTTGTGAGGAAAGCCTATTTTTAGAATTATAAGCTTTAATTTAAATTCATTTCTAATTATCCTTGGGCCTCAGCTATATATTTTTTTCTGAAAGCTGAATAGTTATTTCATGTTGAATACTGTTCCAATGTATAATAGTCAAGATGTCAAATGACAAATCATATCAGGCAAATCAGCCCTAATCAAACCTCTTCAAAGTTTGAAGAAGAAAAGATGTCACGCTGTGATGACTCGGGTGCATCGGATTCTAGACACGGTCTGTTCAGTTGTCTCGTATGCATACAGACGCTGGACAAGGAGCACGAAAGACTAAAGAAGTGAACTCTCTTGGCAAAGAATCTCAAATACTCTGTGCACTGTTTGACGAAGGAACAGGTCAGTCTTGGAGAAACACAGTCAGAATGTTCTTTAGAAATGTGGGTGAAAAAAAGAAAGAAATGTGGGTGATAAGACTTCACACTTTTGGGATCTTCATCAGGAAGAATCAATCCTTTGAAGAGACATGATGTTTCTTAGAGGGTCAGTGAAGATGAAGGATGCCCTTAATGAGTCATTGACACAACAGGTACAACAATAAACTCAAATATATCAATAATCATGAAAAGGGTGCAGGACTGGGCAGCCTCTTCATTGAGACAGAGCCCATTGGACAGAAAGTAGCATCAACAACATCAAGCTTTACATGAATAAAACTGAACTATTTGTAACTTTCAACTAGCCCCCATCTCATTTTTTTTCTTTTTCTTAAGATTCTTCCTTTTATTCAAGTAGTATTTTGGTCTTTTGGGATGTTTCTGTTGTGTTTCGTCAGTCACTGGCTCCTGTAAATTCTTTCTGAACCATTTCATACACACATCCATTTTCCCCCTATTTCTTGCTATCAGTCTAGAATGTCCTTACACATCGACGACCTCTTACCGGAGTCAGGTTAATCATTATGTTCATTTTCCTGTCTTACTGAAACTCGGTGCTGGGATGGAAGTACATAAGAACAAAGTCCAAACTGCTCAGCTCTGTGCTTAAGATCTGCCTTGTCCCTTGTTTCCCAACTCATTTCTCTAATCTTGACACTGCACCATTACATTACCTTCTCCTCTGAGGAGAGGCTAGAGATTCATTGTTTCACCAACAGTGACTAGGCTTTTCTGACCCTGTGTTCTGATTCATTTAGCTAATTCAAATATTTAGGGTGCATCAACATTAAAGGCCCTGCTATCAGGTAGCTTAAAATCTGGATTCAAGTTGGGATACTTTTCAAATGTTATTTTCCATCGAATACATAAACCAGATACCCAGAGAAGAATGTATGTACACATTTAGAGTGGATGAAGAAAAGCTCATTGGGGAGATGCAAGGAAACTGGTGAGACTTCAGTTTTCCAAAGAGTCAGCCACGCTGAGTTTGGCGAGGTGCGTTCCAGGTACAGAGAATGGTATACATTAGGGCACCAAAGCAGGAAAGTGTGGACAGTTACTGACCAGAAAGAAGGACATATGGCTAGAGTCTACCAAATGAGGAAAGAATGGTCCCTAGTAGGGCTCAGGAAGTAGGCAGGGGTTTTGCCATGGAGGGTTCTGTACCCCAATATGTAAAAGTGTGGCCTTTGGAGATTTTCAGTGTGAAAATAAAAGGATCTGATATCCCATAATAAAATGTCACACTGGTGGCCAAGTGACAGGCTCATCTGTCTGGAGCATGGGGTGAGGGAATGGAGACTGTAGCGAGCTATGTCAGAAGATCAAACAAGAACAGTGTCTAGGCTACGTGTAAGGGAGAGGACAGAGGCAGGGGCAGTGGAAACAGCAAGAAATGAATAGAGGCATATTGAACAAAATGTGATGGAAAATTACATATGGGGCAATGGATGACAATCTATGTTTTAGTCTTATGTAAAAGACAGCTCCACTTACTGTAATGGGATAATATGAATGTTAAGAAATTAAGAGTTTAACTGTGGACATGCCAACTTTGAAATGCCTACAAGAGTCAACTGGAGATACAGGATATGAGTAAATTTGAGAGAATTTGAGAGAGGTGTGGGCAGAAAATACAGATTTGAAAATGACTAGCATTAAATGAATATTCTGGTTTCAGGAATGAAGGAGATCACCCAGCATGGAGTTTTGGGAAAAGGATAAAGTGATGTGGTAGCAAACCCTAAGGAACACAGATGTTTGTAACAGTTAGAGGAAGAGAGGCCAGCAAAGTATCCTGAAAAGCAGGAGAAAAATCCATAGTAGAGAGTCATTACAGAAACCAAAAGACAGAAAGGAAATGTTTTAAGAATTAAATATTTTACGGAGTTTTAAAATGGCACATCTCTAAATTTAAAAAAAATTTATTAATGAGGGCTCATACATTTCTTATCACAGTCCATACATACATCCAGAGTCAAGCACCTATGTACACCCGTTGCCCTCATCAATCTCAAAACATTTGCTCTCCACGTTAGCCCTCAATATCGTTTGCTCATTTCCCCCCTCCCTCCCCGCTCCCCCTGCCTCCTGAACTCTTCATAATTCATAATTATAGATTTGTCATAAGTTACCCTGTCCGACGTCTCCTTCCACCCTCTTCTCTGCTATCCATTCCCCAGGGAGGAGGCTATACTTGTAATTGGTTCCCCCCTTCTACCCCACATTCCCTTCACCCTCCAGGCATCACCCCTCTCACCACTGGTCCTGAAGGAGTCATCTATCCTGGATTACCTGTGTTTCAAGTTGCTATCTGTACCAATGTACATCCTCTGGTCTAGCCAGATTTGCAAGGCAGAATTGGGATCATGATATTGGGGGGGAGGAAGCATTAAAGAACTAGAGGAAAGTTGTATGTTTCATCGTTGCTACCCTGCACCCTGATTAGCTCGTCTCCTCCCCAGAACCCCTCAGCAGGGTGGTGTTCTGTTGCCACCCGATGGACTGTGAGTCTCCACTCTGCACTCACCCACGTTTACAATGCCATGATTTCTTGTTCCTTGATGCCTGACACCCAATCCTTTCAACCGCTCATGGTCACACATACTGGTGTGCTTCTTCCATGTGGGCTTTGTTGCTTCTGAGCTAGTTGGCCGCTTGTTTATCTTCCAGCCTTTAAGACTCCAAAGACTATATCTTTTGATAGCCAGGCACCATCAGCTTTCTTTACCACCTTTGCTTATGTACACCTTTTTTTTCAGTGATTATATCAGGAAGGTGGGCACCCACTGATCTGATTTTTAGTTTTTTGATGTCTGATAACTGGTCCTTTGTGCACCTCGTGGTCCGACAGGCTGGTGTGCTTCTTTCATGTGGGCTTTGATGCTTCTCAGCTGGATGGCCACTTGTTTATCTTCAAGCCTTTAAGATCCTAGATACTATATCTTTTGATAGCGGGGCACTGTTAGCTCTCTTCACCACATTTGCTTATGCACACGTTTATTTACAGTGATTGTGTCAGTAGAGCGGGCATCCACTGATATGATTTTAAGTTCTTTGATGTCTGATAACTGATTCCTTCTACACCTCGTGGTCAAACAGGCTGGTGTGCTTCTTCCATATGGGCTTTGATGCTTCTCAGCTAGATGGCCGCTAGTATGTCTTCAAGCCTTTAAGACCCCGGATGCTAAATCTATGGTAGCCGGGCACCAATAGCCTTCTTCACCACCTTTGCTTATGTTCACATTTTTCTTTAGCAATCGATTCGGGAAGGTGTGCATCATGGAATGCCAATTTAAAAGAACAAGGCACATCTCTAAATTTGTTGGAAGTGCAATTCTTCATAAAAGCCCCAAACCGACTGCCATCGATTCGTAGTGACCTTATATAATCTTTATTAAGAGCAGACAGTCTCATAGTTCTTCCATGAAGCATTCAGAAGGTTTGCACTGATAATCTTGAGATTTTCAGTTAAACATACACCCCGCAGTGTCACCAGAGCCCTTTTTGTACAGTTCTTCATGGTATTCTGTTATCATTCTTTTTATTTCTGTTGGCTCTGTTGTTATGTATCCAATTTCATTTTTCATTTGTGTTATTTGCATCTTCTTTTTTGCTTCCTTAGATTTAGCAGTGGTTTGTAAATTATATTAATCCTTTCAAAGAACCGACTTCGATCCAGTTTTATTATTTTTTACATTTTGTTTTCATGTATTTGTGCACTGATTCTTATTATTTCTTTTCTTCTGGTGATTGCAGCTTATTTGGCTGCTCTTTTTCTAATTGTTGGATATGTTGGATTAAAGAGGGTGTGTGTGATTTATATTGCTCTAAATTAATCAGCAGTGCATTGTGTCCCAAGGGTTTTGTGACATTTGAATTTGTAATTTCATTAAAACCATTTTTATTAAAGAGTACTAAGTGGCTTTTAGGCATGGTGTTACTGACTTCCCATGCATTCCATTTATTTTCCTACCGTTGATTTTTAATTTTATAATGTTGTGATATGAAAAGAATTTTTAATGTTTTCCAATTTATTGAGGCTTTCATAGTAGTCTTAACATGGTCTAGCTTGATAAATGTTCTATGTGTACTGGTGGGTGAAATGCTCTCTATATATGTTTGTGAGGTCAATTGGTTGATTGCACTATATAGTTCTTCTGTATCTTTGCTATGTTTCTTTCTAGTTTTTCTGTCCTTCGTGGAAGGTGATGTACTAAAGTCTCTTGGTGCTACTGTGGTTGTTTATTTCTCTATCCTATTCTGCTATAAATTTAAGTTAGGTATTTTGAGGTTCTTATATTAGATGAAGAGATTATCATAACTATGCTCTCAAGTTCAACTGACCATTTAATCATTATATAATATCCTTCCTAATCCCTTATGCTGGTTTTTGGTCATACATATTTTATCAGAAATTAATAATGCCATTGCTATTTTTTATTGTCATTTGCTTGGTGACATTTTTCCATCTTTTAATTTTTAGTCTATTTTTGTCTTTGTGTTTAAGGTATGTTTCTTATGGCTACCATAATTAAAGATCCGATATGTTCTTATGCATTCTTTTATTTTCTGCTTCTTGACTAATTTATTTAATCCATTTATGTTAAGTATAATTATTGAATCATAGTAAGGGAAACAGGTCAATCACAAAATAAGAGATATTACATGTGGCTACTACTTTAAAAAGTCAAAAAAAGTCTTTCATTCAAAAATAAACATTATCTGATAATTAACAGAAGTGGGAGGATAAAGAAGGGCAAATCAGTTATTAACTTCAGTGAAAGGGAAGGCTGTATATAATAAAAAGTGGTCAGCTAAAATTAATGTAGGCAAAGGAAAACACTGGGAGGAGTGCAAGAGTTAAAGGCAACAGAGATAAAACTATACACAATTCTATATAGTGTTGTGTGCAGATATATGCACAAGTAGATGCATAGATAGACACAGAAGCTGAAGAGGTGTGGGTAGGAGAATGAGACAATAATTATGATTGCACATCTTTGGTAGAGGATATTTCTACATACACACTTGTATATGCTGCAAATATACCCACAAATATAGTAGAGCATACAGGGAAAAGGTTATGAAAACTTCTTAGCCATAATCAAATAACTCAAAAGAGTGAGTTGCTGAGCCTGAGCTCTGAATCATATTCATGGTGATACCAAGATCATGGCATAACACAGTCTACAAAGACAACATCTAAATCTACCTTAGTGAGTAGTAATTGGATTCTTAAAAGCTTATGAGGAGGTAAGTAAGGTACGACCTTATTGTGTTAGAGAAGAATATTAAATAGTCCATGGACTGAAAGAGAAAGAACAAATCTATCTTGGGGAAAACATGTCACTAGCAGACTCCTGAGAAGTACAGATGACAAGACTTAATTGCACTTACTTCGGAAATGCTATCAGAAAAGACAAATCCTTGGAGAAAGACACTGTGCTTGGTAAAAAAAAAAGAGGGTCAAAGAAGAAAGGGAAGCCCCTCAATCAGATGGATTGACATATTAGATTGCAAAAAGGGCTCAAACACAGGAAGATTACGAGGCTGGATTAAGTTGGGGCAAAGTTTCAATCCGTTATGCACAGTCACTGTGATTTGGAACTGGCTGCAGGATACCTAAAAGCAGCAACATCATCACTTAAGTTACTCGTCCACTCACTTTTGCTACCTATAAATCCTCACAATCTATCTCAAACGGGCTACATCAGTGGAATGCCTACTGTTGTCATGCTGTTCATATAATGTTTGGCAATAAATTTTATAGCACATTTTTAAATTTTTTGTTTAGTCTTAAATCATGATCTAAATATTCAAGAGAAATTGGAATGCTTCATGTGGAACCATCTTCTTTTTGAGGAGTAAACTATCTCTTGTGATCAGTAAATATTTAGTGCTCACTATACCTTTTTTCCTACAAACACTCCTGGGAACACCAGGTGTGTGCAAGTGCTCATAAAAACACACACACCTTAGCAAGTGGAATCACTGTTCCCCTAGCACAGAATAATGAGCACACATCTTATTAAAGTATTGGTTGGCCCAGTGGGCTTCATGGGTTCATACTTACTAATACAGAGATACAGGATAAACTAGGCTAGGGATTTGTGTTTCTTTTGATCAGACCCCTTTGAAAATGTACATACACCCATATTAATGCACCTCTAAAATTACCATTCCTTTTCCCATCCTTAGCAAGCAAATACGTTGTACATGTATGTATATACAAACTTCAGGAAATCCTTGAATACCCTACAATCCATTCACAAAGTCCTGGGAACCTGAACACCAGGAATATTAAAAACCTCCTTGGGAGAAGGGGCAATTTACCTCTGAGTTAAGATTCAGTAAACATATGCTGACTTGAGCAGTAGTTTCTCATGGACATCAAAGTATGTCTCCTTTTTTTTAACCCACAGGGAATGTTCTGTTTTGGCCTTGATTTTTTCATTTGCTCATACAATAACTGTTTATTAAGTGCCATTACGTACCAGATAGAGGATAAAAGTTTATGGACGATCCAGTAGGAAATTTTAGAATTTCTCTTAGATTTGTAGTGTATCACTTGTTGAGAGTTCAGACTATTTTAACGGGGACTTTTTCAGAACACTGATGTTCTTTTGTTAGGTCTAAGCAATGCTATGGTGTGTCTCAAGTCAAAACAAGCAAGTAATAAATGTATATACACATATAGCACATGTGAGTTAGGTCAGTGAGGCAGAACAAAGTGATTCATATATTGGATGCTTACTAAGTTGCAGGCAAGTGTCTAAAAGATTCCCAAATCATCTTGGTCTTAATGCCTCAACCTCTAAACTCAGAGTTTCCTAGAGAATAATAACAGATTAATACAAAATCTTGTTAGGAGTAGGAGTTTTTTGTAACTCCGGTCCAAGCACTTGTGCTCTGTGTGTAAGAGGGAATGACTAAACATGATGGCTGCAGAGGAGAGGCCTTAGGACACTACAGTGATAGCATAATATTGAATAGAAAACGGAACGATAAGTAAAAATCCTAGTGGCGCAGAGAGCAGAAACAGCACCAGAAGAAAGAAGAAAATAAGTAGAAGAGGGTGTTGTGTGTGGGAGACCAGAATGTTCTTGGGGGAAAAGAAAATACCGTATAGACGATCATGTATTTGTAGGTAGAAAAGTAATGGGGGATTAGGAGAGAAATGCAAATTAGAGTCAAATCACAGAGGCCTGGGATGGTGAAAGCAAACTTCGTTACATGGCCTCTGCATTCTAAATCATTCTGCACTATTATCTATCTTTGTTAATCATCACTAATTGAACCCAATTATACAGGCTGAGAATCTAATTGCTTCAGGGTCTTCATCTGTTGACTTTTCGATGCCCCAATTAGTTGACCACTCTTATTTCACTATGTGCGCAAGCTCCCATATTTAATGAGGAGTGCCTGCTTTTGGTGTTTACTTCGTTCTTTCTGTAGTTAGTTGCTGTTAGAACTATTACATCTATAGAGAAGGAAGTCATGTCTTCTTGCAATGCCTTACACATACTGAATGTAAAACAAAAGAGAACCTTTCCGATGTGTAACTGACATTTATACATTAGACAACCAAGAGACACCCAGTGAAACCTGTGGAAGCTAGTACCCACATAAGGTGGTAAATTGCTAGAGAGGAAGACAAATATTTTTCACTAAAATAAGCAATAGAAAAAAATGTTACAAATGCAACCTATCAAAGGCAGAACCTTGTGAGACCCAGAAAAAAAAAGGCACTTCAGTTCCAGTGAGTTTCAGCACTCATGAAGTTCACTGTATAAGCTAGAGAGGTACAATAAAAATATTTACTTGAACATAAATTCCTGTGCATTTGGAAGTATTCGATGTTTCCAGCTGCCATCTAGAGAGCCGGTGGGTTATGGTCACCACCATGTCTAGTGGAATGAATGCTGATTGGTCTTGCTTCATCCACAGGGTGTTCAGTGACTGATTTTAGGATCACCACTTCTAGCCAGTCCATCTTACACGCTTTGCTGAAATATGTTCTGCATACCCTCAATGCAAGAATACTTTCATCTATTAAATTGGCATTCTATAATGCTCACCTTCCTGACACAAACGCTGAAGACAAAGCCGGTGAATAAGCAAATGTGGTGAAGAAAGCTGATGGTACCTGGCTATCAAAAATTATAGCGTCTGGGGTCTTAAAGGCTTGAAGGTAAACAAGCGGCCATCAAGCTCAGAAGCAACAAAGCCCATATGGAAAAAGCACACCAGCCTATGCGATCACGAGGTTTCAAAGGCATCAGGTATAAGGCATCATCAGAACAAAAAATCTTACCATAGTGAATGATGGGGGGAGTGCGGAGTGGAGACACAAAGCCCATTAGTAGCCCACTGGAGATCCCCTTGCAGAGGGGTCTCGGGGAGGAGACGAGCCAGTTAGGGTGTGATGTAGCAACGATGAAAAATACAACTTTCCTCTGGTTCTTAAATGCTTCCTCCCTGCCCCCACTATCATGATCCAAATTCTACCTTGCAAGTCTGGCTAGACCAGAGGATGTACACTGGTACAGATAGGAACTGGAGACACAGGGAATCCAGGGCGGATGATCCCTTCAGGACCAGTGGTGTGAATGGCGATACTGGGAGGGAAGAAGGAGAGTGGATTGGAAAGAGGGAACCGATGACAAGGATCTACATGTGACCTCCTCCTTGGGGGACGGACAACAGAAAATTTGGTGAAGGGAGACGTTGGACAGGGCAAGATATGACAAAATAATAATTTATAAATTATCAAGGGCTCATGAGGGAAGAGGGAACCAGGAAGGAAGGGGAAAAATGAGGACCTGATGCCAGGGGCTTAAGTGGAGAGCAAATGTTTTGAGAATGATGAGGGCAATGAATGTACAAATGTGCTTTACAAAATTGATGTTTGTATGGCTTGTGATAAGAGTTGTATGAGCCCCTAATAAAACGATTAAAAATAAATAAACAAATAATGATATATTTTGCATCATAGCAACATACAAACCTCTACTGAGAGATGGTCAGTAGCTGTGTTTGAGGTACATTAGCAGGTAATTAAAGCAGAGCATCACACAAGGCAGGAGAAGATTTTACCATCTCATCATAACTGACTCTACAGGTGTCTTATGAACTGATAAGCCCTTCAAAATAGTGTCATTCATAAGCAATGTTTAAATACTGATAGATACACCTAAACGTGACAAAATGTTACTATCAGCGGTCTGTCATACTTCTCCAAATGATATGAGATACCATAAACTTAAACTCTCTGTAGCCCATGGTCTTATAGTGAATTCCCACTCACAGTGTCCCTACAGGACACGGACTGCTCCCCAGGGTTCCTGAAACTGTCAACACTGACCAGGGCAGGCAGCCTTGAGTTCTCCCATGCGTGGGGGGACTACAGACCTTAAGAGTTAGCAGCCAGTGCTTAAGCTCCTGCATCACACAGGCTTATGTCTCTTCTTTAATCATTAGCAAGTTGGGGGAGGCACTTTTCATACACGGACCTGCCAGTTTGATTTTGTTTTCTTTTCTTTGGACATTTTTATTCCAAGGTGTTGTTTCATCTTTTTTGGATTAATTTACATCAGGGCATGTGAAGTACAGCTATCAACTTCTTTGACAGACATAAATGTCAAAAATGATTTTCCCAAATTTTCTGTTTGTACTTAAACTTTCTTTGACCATTTAGCACATGAAATTTTAATATATTCAAATGTACTAATTGTTTAAAGTATCACTTCTACATTTTATGTCAAGATTTGAAAGAAAGCTACTTAAAAATATCTATCTTATAATGCCCTTTCTATTATGTTAGATGTCTTTATGCAGATCATGAATTTATTTGATATTTACTCTTGCATGATGTAAGTGGGTGACTTTAAGATGGTATATTGTTCTTAGAGTAAAATGCTAAGTTTGTTAACATTTATTAAATTTTATCTGTATATACTGATAAATTATTTTTCATCATAATTTATACCTTGTAAATTTTGGACAGACATGCACCTAGTTGTTATCAGAAAACATTTGGAAGCAACATAATTTTATTTTGGAAGCTAACGCTTTAAACATATTATTGCAAAAATCAAGTATAATATTTGTAGTCAACAAAAAATGAAAGCTCTATTAAGGAAGAAAGGAGCCCTAGTGGTGTCATGGTTACACATTGGGCTGTGAGCCACATGGATGGCAAACCACCAGCCACTCCTTGAGAGAAAGACTGGGCTTTCTACTCCTGGAGACAGTTACCGTCTCAGAAACCCACACGGGATTGCTATGAGTCGGCATTGACTCGATGACAGTGAGTGTGGTTTTGTGATTAAGGAAGAAAGAGTCATGATGGTACAATGGTTAAGGCGTTCAACAGCTAATCCAAAGGTTTGAATGCGACATCTTCTGTTCTATGGGAGAAAGATATGCGAGGCAGCTTCCAGAAAGATTCCAGCCTTGGAAACCCTATCAGACAGTTCTACTCTGACGGACAGGTTCTCCAGGAGTTGGAGTGGACTCTGTAGCAACAGCTTTTTATTTTTATGGAAAACTTAGAACTATTAGACCTTGGTTTTAGAACACTAACTCTGATAAATTTAAATAGATAAAGTGAGGGGTGCGAGATAAGAAGAGCTAGAGAAAGGACACAACTGGGCAGAGGACAAAGAAAAGGTTAGTTTTAAGAGGGCTACAAATGGAATTTAGCCAACCAGATCTTTCCTGGTGAGTTGCTTCCAACTCACGATAACCCATGTGGGAGGACAGAACCACTATTCTCCATAGGGTTTCAAAGTTTGGTTTTGCAGAAGTAGATCACTAAGTCTGCACATTTAATAGTCTTAGAATGCTCCTGGGCAGGTCAGAAGCTCCAGCAGTTTGGGTTAGTTGCTGAGTACGTTAACCACTGGTTTTTACTGAATTACGGCTTTCCTAGCCAGAGTCTTAAGGATCCCTGGTGGCATATGAGTGGATACGAGTTGTGCTGCTAACTTCAGGGCCAACACTTTGAAACCTTCAACTACTCCATGGGAGAAAGATGATGCTGTCAGTCCCTGTAAAGAGGTACACTTCAGAAACCCACAGGGACAGTTCTACTCTGTCCTGTAAGGTCACTGTGAGTCATCGACTCGATGACAGTGAACTTTAGTTTGAACCATTATTCTTTGAAATTTCCACCAACTAAGCAAATTAGAGATGTGTTAGGACCCACTAAGCTGATTGCACAGCTTGTTAATACTATAAATAAACTGCATGGCAGCATTGTGGAGATGGGATCATTCAAAAAAAAGCATTTGTGATCTGTTACTTTTGCTCTTTCCAGGAAAAAATAAGCTATCACAGGGGTGGAAAAGTGAATCTCTCAATACAATCAATAAAGAAGAGCCAGAAGTTGAGTGTGTTCATGCGTTTGCACTTCCTTGATCCGGGAAACAGAGGGCTGTGACACCATGGAAGATGACAAGCAATGGCAGAAAAGTGGCAGTAGCAGAGGCAGCCAAACCAGGAGACCAGCAGTTGACCCCTAGGAGACAGGCTCAGTGGACTTTTGGATCTAGGGAGGGAGAAAGCTGAGTGTCTATGGGCAGAAGTTTGTTGTCAGCATGGGATGCCTCTGAGCACTTAATTGGCAATGTTAAATGGACTTTGTACACTTGCCTGAGTAGGGCAGAGCCAAGTTACTGAGGGGTCAAGAGAAGCATGGCTGTGGGCTCCACTGAGAAGCGATTATCCTGATCTAAGAGGTGTGTTTTGACTTATAACTTGTAACTTCTCTAATAAACCCCTAAATTATGTGTATTTCCTATGAGTTCTGTGTGCCCACTGCATGGATTAACAAAAACAACAGAAAAGTATAGGGTGCCGTGGGCGGGTCTTTTGGTGTAAGAGTTGCTAAAAAGATTGTAGGGTGGAGGTATGACTGATCCACAACTCATAGGAAAAGCCTTGAGTGACTGATAACAATTATGTTGATTTCCTTGCCTCGGCTTGCAGAGGTTAGAGGACTATGAAAAGCCATTTTTACAATAATCTAGGAACTAATGAATGGGTGTTAAAAGCAAACAAACAAACAAACAAAACCCATGACCCTGAGTCTAGGCTGACAAATAACAAGCCTTCAGGTCAGAGTAGAGTGGCCTCTTTGGTGCTCCCAAAGCTATAAATCCTTAAGGAAACAGACTGCCACCTCTTTTTCTTGTCGAGCAGCTGCGGGGCTGGAGTTGTTGAACGCTTGGTGAGCAGCAGGCTGATCTCATCACTGCCACCAGAGCTTCTGTGTGGAAGTGAAGGGGGCTAAGACACGGGCAAAACGAAAGGCCACAAAAATGCCTTCATGCTGTGTAAGTTGCTATACTCATGGATGAAAGAGCACTGTCAGAATTTTCAATGATCAATAATTTGGAATATTAGAGGAAAGAGAAATTGAGAATCACATGGACTTACAACGTCATTATGAGTCAGAATTGACTTGATGGCAGTGAGTGTTGGAATTGATAGCATATTTATTTACAGTGCTTGCATCATTTAATCTGGTTTGTCTTCTCTTTTTCAAAAAGTAGCCCTAAAATTGATCACTAAACCCCTTCAATCACAATGATTTATATCATGTTCTAGTTTTTATCTATATTGAATGTGCTTTCCTAACAGTTTTCTAAGTTCCCTGCTTCCTCAGTATGATGCCTGTCCTAGAAGACAGAGGCCTCCTCCAGGAGAGGCTGAACCATTCACTGACCTGCGGCTTCTGGCTGGAAACGGAAAATAATGGACGTTGGCAGAGGATAGATGAGCCAGGCACTTAGGTCTTGTTAGGGGAAGGGTTCACTAACGCTTGCTTTGAGAAGCCTCCTTCTAGTTCTAAAGCTGGCGAGGAAAGAAGGAAAAGACGTGGTGGCCAGAAAACTTAAGACATAAAATCTTAAGCCTTAGCTACACATTTGATGCTTTCCCTTTGGTGCTAGAGAAATGAAGCTGGTCACTTTCCTCACAAACATCTTATTTTCATATCTTGTTCATGACTGCATCCCTGCTGTACCCACATTTAGAGTGTATTTGACTAGGGGATCCTGGTTGCTAAAGTCAGAGAGATTAATGGATGATTCATTTGCATTATTTTTCCTATTAACGAGAAAGTTAATTTTGCTTGACTAGATCTTAAAATACGACTTTTAGAAGATGTGAAGTTATTTTTTTGGAAGTTAATTTTGGTTTTAAAGATGGTATCTTTTCTAGTAGAATGTCCTGGCATTCTTGAGCAAGAATCCCCAAAAGAGAGATCTGAAAGTGGCCATCGGGTCAAATATATTAACTAAAAGATATGATCTCTGAAGGGAATACACAAATAAGCAGAACTTGTTGATTTGACTAGAAAACTCAGTTCTCTAAGAGGTGAACCATGAATTTTTATAATACACCATTCTTTTACAACAAAGCAGCCCATGAACAGCATCAATCACTTGGCATTGAAATAAATTTATTTCTCTTATCTTAGTTCATTTCACTTTCAATTAAAATTATTTCTTCTGCATTTCAAGTCCAACTTTCAAAAGCAATAAAGGAACACACATGTGAGGCCAGTCAGGTCGAGGTTTACTGGTGATTACTGGCTAACAGCTTAACCGGCTCAGTTTTTTTGTCAGTAGTTCTGAAAGGTATTCAAGTGCAGGTTCCATATGAGGAACTGGCACGAATTTTAGAAACCTAACAACATATAATTTTGTTGAATTTGCATTCCAATAAATGCTAGCTTAAAAAAACGCACCTGCTTGTTCCTATGACAATAAGCATAGTGAAATGATGCTCATACAGATGTGGCGATGATTGTTGTCCCTGTTACTGCTGTTATTTTTTCCTTGAACAAGTCATCAAATTCTTCTCTGCTATCTACCATTCAACCACTTAATATGCCTCAGTGGGCAAAACTGTGTCACAAAATTCTAAAAGATGTTTTGCTAATAGTAAGAAACTAAAAGACTGCTGAATTGTTATTCCTGAGACAATTTTTATTGAAGTTGCTAATTAGATGATTACCAGTGCTCATGTATAATGCAGGAACAAAATATTTCACAGCTAAGCAAAGACAGGATTCTATGGTTGCCTCCTAATCAGTATGTTTCAAAATACTTAAGTTGTTTTAAATACAAGGGATTCTCTCATGCTGTGCCTTACTGTGTGATAATATATAGACTGAAAACATCCAAGTCACTAAAAATATACTCTGAAATTTTTCGGAGTGCAAAAGTTTGTTTTTAAATGTCTTTGTTTCTATAAATTAATCTTTAAAAACACTGAAGTCATTAAACTTCAGAATGCATTATGTCATTAGGCATTTTAATTCACAGCCTAGTTACCATAAGAAATTACAATGAACATTACATTACTAAAGGATATATACTACCTCATATAAAGTGATTACTCCATATGTCTGAGTTGGTTCTCGCCATTGAAGAAATATCTTCTCTTCAAAAGTACTTCCTTGGATAGATTCTGTAGGAACAGCTCCTGGGACTAAAAGGGATGAGGGGATGAATGCCTGAGTTAACAAAAATCCAAAAACACAATCAAAGTAGATTTTTCTAATGGAAGGATTTTATCTTCCACTGAGGCAAAATATATCAATAGTCAACAAATAAATACTCAAATTTTCTTTTAAAAACTAAGAAAATTAAAATCATTTTAACTATATTTGCCTTATTAATAAAATAAGCTCACCATAAACCCAAACCCAAATTCACTGCCATCAATCAATGCCGACTCACAGTGGCCCTATAGGACAAGGGAAGACTGCCTGATGAGTTTACGAGACTATAACTGTTTATGGCAGTAGAAAGTCCAGTCTTTCACCAATGAGTGTCAGGTGGTTTAGAACTGCTGAGCTTGTGGCTCACAGCCCAATGCTTAACTATTATGCAACCAGGGCTCCTAATTCACCATAGTTTCTTTAAAATTTTAAACAATTAGACTTCAATACTTAAGGTTTTAAATAAATGCTTTCCTTCTTCAACAAGAAATGAAAAATATTAAAACTGTAAGAATTTCATATGCTATTTGGTGGAAGTATAAATGGCAAAACCCATACTGGCAAAAAACTAGGCCGTATTTTGTAAAGTTAAAAAAGCACATTTCATACAATCAAATACCCTCTCACCTTTATATAGCTTTCCTACATTTCTTATACATGTGTAACAGAATGTTAATGTAGCAACATTTTAATATTAATAGGTTGAAAACAAACCAAAGGACTTAATGAATTATGTTATGATGAATACTAAGAAGATTGAAAATAAAGTACAACTATGCAACAGGATTCTATGGTTGCCTCCTAATCAGTATGTTTCCAAATACTTAAGTTGTTTTAAATACAAGGGATTCTCTCATGCTGTGCCTTACTGTGTGATAATATATAGACTGAAAACATTCCAATAAATGTTAATTTTTGCAATGATTTATGATTATTTCTATAGAAGAAAAAGGTGATTTTTTTCTCTCTCAAACATCTTACAATTAGATAAAATCCATATATAAGCTAATGAGAGAACAAGGAAAGATCATACTGAACAAGGAACAATCATATGAATCATATGATGATGACAACCATAAAAACATACATTAAATGCACATTTTCTGGAAACTTCAACCAGTTTTATATACATTTTTTATAGCTTTAAGGGTCCTGAGAAATGTTGATTTTCTAGCTTCTCATATGATGAGCTTGAAACCCAGGACTTAAGGTTATCTGAAGTACAAACAAGGTCAGAAATAAGAGACTGGGTTACAAGTAGAAGGAAATAGAGACAGTTTTTTGAAAGGTTCGAGATCTGAGGAGGGCTTGGAGAGATGGAGGAGATGTAATTTAGAGACATCAGAAGGACAGTTAATAGCAGCAGAGCTACAGTGAATGAAGCAAAACGAGAGGACGCCACGAGAGCAATGTCTGCGACTGATGCCACGGTGCCAACGCTGACAGACAGCTTGAGGGCAGAAGTCAGAGCAGAAGACCTGGAAGGCCAGGTCCCGGAATAGATAAACAGAAAATGGCACATGAAAGTATAGTGTAAGGATTAGTGTAATGTGAGTGAGAAGGGAGGACTAGAAACAGAAAAGACGGAAGGTCTGAAGGATGAAAGAAGGGAGAAAAATGTCTAATGTTCTTGAAATAGGAACAGCAGGAGTTTGGAATCAATTAAATGTTGACAGGCACTAAGATACCTGGCCAGAAACATATGGACAATGCTGACACTTTCTTTCCTGGTAGACGAGGAAGCGTTGGAAGATGTAGAAATAGGGCTTCCAGGTTTAGCTCCGAGAAACTCACTTGTATTGCTCTAATGTCAAATTAAGTGTATATCTTGCAAAAAATGCTAACAAAACAATTGTCTGAGGGCACTGGAAAGCAACCTATGCAGGTCATACTCTAGGTCAGTGGTTCCCAACCTACGGGTCGTGACCCCTTTGGGTGTCGAATGACCCTTTCCCTGGGGTCACCCGATTCATAACAGTAGCAAAATTACAGATATGAAGTAGCAACAAAAATCACTGCATGGTTCGGGGTCCTCACAACCTGAGGAACTGTATCAAAGGGCTGCGGCCTGAGGAAGGTGAGAACCACTGCTCTAGGAGCTACATGCTTCATAGTCCATGATACGCACGGGTGTATTCTGCATTATTACATGGGACTGCATGAGTCTGAAGAGTGACTCATGGACGATTACTGGACTTGAGTTGAACTGGGTTGGGATATTTTCTTGATATATAATTACTGCTTCATATAAAGTTCTTTGTTACACATATATGAGTGTCTGTGGGTTTGTTTCACTATTTAACCCGGCCTAACCCATTTATCTTTCCCTCTTTCAACTAGTGTTTACACACACAAAGCACAAATACACACTTGTAATATTCTATACATCAAGGATGTCTTTCTTCTACTTTCCTTATCAATCTGTGAAATTTAAAAAACCAAAAGCCTACTATGTAAGATATTTCACAAAAACATATCATTTAAAAGTACTCACGATCTTCATCTGTCTGGACTATGAGTTCTTGACTTTCCTTCCGTCCCTCAGGATTCATGAGGATGAGTCTCACACTAACATTGGTATACGGAGACAGATTAGTGATCGTGTGTTGAGGGTGTGAATTGTCAGTATCCCAGCTTACTTCATCTCGAACCTGTTCCTGTCCTCCAACTTGGTAACAATAGTGGACTGTGAGATTGTAACTATGGCAACGAGTTACATTATACCCAAATGGCTCCCAGCGGATAGTGATTTGTCGAGATTTGACCTCTACAACTTCCAGTTTTCTTGGGCCACGCATGGGATCTATTTAGAAAAAAGAAAACAAAGGAGAGAAATACATAATAAAATATAAAATTTCCAAAAATACTAAATGACACAGATATTCCTACTTTTCCTCAATATCTGGTCTCTTCTTCATGAATAATAAAATCCCTACATTTTATCTGGGCAGAAGGTTACCCAGAATAAAGTCTAATTGCCCTAGGCTCTTCTGTACTAAAGTGTGACAATGTGACTTGAATACAAGACAAGTTGTCAATAACAGTTTCTGGAAGATGTCCTTAAAAGAGAGAGGCTTCATTCCTTTCTCTCCCTTAGCTAGGTTGAGGATATAATGATTGGAGCTCATGTCGCCATAATGCACTATGAAGCATGTGTAAGCTAAGAATTCAAAGCCAGAATGAAGAAACCAGGCACCCTCACAGTGCTTTTAAACATAAATATGACGGTGCCATTTAGTTTGTTTCTTGACTGCTCCTGCCACATACCCACCAAGGTATTTTTATAAGCCCCATTATGTTAAACGTTTTACATGTTGCTGTAAAAATCAGCATATTGTATTTCCAAAATACTTCCTGAGGAGAGGGAGTAACTGACAAACAAACATAGATGCCCAAGTGTTATATGACTAAATGTACAGATGCTCTCTTAGTCACCATAGAAGGCCTACTTATTTTCCAACTCTTAATTAGAAAAAAATAATTAAACCTCTTTGCTTTGGGATTCTGATAGAAGAAATAAATTTCTAATACTGAAAGGACAGTGAATTATTTAATGTGGCTCTTCTTGCCAAAATCTCTGTACCTCCTACCAAATGACCTTTTCCTGCCTGGGTCTGGGTAAGCAAGTTGGGGTAAGGAATTGACAGAATTCAACTGTGAGCAACTGCTAACAGGATTCATTGGGAGTGCTATCGTGCTGTAAAATAGATATATATATATCCAAGAAGCAGGAGGGGGATTCTTACTACTAGGAAGAACAAGGAGTGGAGCTCATCCTTGGACCCTGAGATCCCTTCCCAGAGAGTCTCCTGGATGCAGAAGACAGCTGTGACATCAGAGGAGCAGCAGCAGAACCAGAAACCAGAGCATGAAAACGAGTCCGACTTCTCATCCAGAGCAAGTAAAAGTTTGGCTGCTTTGGAGCAGGATGATGGCTTGTGGAGTAGGGTGCCTCTGGGCACTTAAGTGGGGGCTGGGGGTAGGTGGGCCTGGGTTCAATGACCCCTGGAACTTGAACTGATTGCCTTCTGGTTGAGGCTTAAGGAGGAGTGGCATGCACTTTGGGCATTTGTTAGCAGCCTTCAACGAACTTTGTTAACAAGTCCTGATGAAGAACTGTATCCCGAACCTTCCTCATATGCTCACTTTCTCACTGTTAATATTCTCGGTAAACCGTTAATCATGAACATTGTGAATTATAAGCCACCACAATGGATTATAGAATCTAGATAAAAACATGGATTTCAGTTTGCATTTCAGGAGTTTCGGAAGATGCTAACCTAAAATATATTTGCCTTGCTTGTTTCAAGTGTAAGGAGACATACCAAATGAGGAAAAAAGCATGGGGAACTTGAGAATTAACAATGGCTACCATTTATTGTGTATTTCACCGAATACTGCAAGTATGGCACAGGACTGAACAATGTTTCACTCAATTATTTATAAGGTCGCCGTGACTTCAGTCCAACCTGACAGCAACTAACAACAATTGTGTATTCACCATGTGCCGGCTATTGTTGCTGTGTGTGTGGTGTGTGTTGTTTGTTGGTTTTCCAGTTGATCCTCAATCGTGGTAACCTCACACATGCATGGTAAAATTGTTCCACAAGGATTTCAAAGTTGTAATGTTTTGGAAGCAAAGTGCTAGGACTGTTTCTTGAGGCTTCTGGTAACTGGCCAACCTTCCAGCTGGGATTTAACTGATGACCAATGTCAAGGTGTGAGTGTGGCATGTGAGTCCAGACCTGGTGGATAACTAAACAGATGGTCGTTTCACTTCCCTGTGAACCACCTCCCAAATAAAGAACAAAAGATAAAATGTAGCCTCTCAATCATCAAAAAGCTCCATCAAAAGAATATAATAAAATAAAAACTATTTTAATAACACTGAAAAAATGGAACATATTAGTTTTAAATATGTGTAATTTAAAATATAACATAAAATAATATAATAAAAATGGCATTACTCTTGCGACCAAAGAGTCAGTATGGTTCAGAATTTCTCTCCCTTTACCTAACTGCACGAAGGCAGAACCTTCAACGCCATGTTGTCCTCAATGTACCACACAGCCCCGTACATAGAGGGGTTGCGCGGACCTTTGACTGCATTATGAACGAGGCTCATGTCTTGTTTCTCACTTGTGCATACATTCTAGGTGTCTATTTTCTCCATAATCTTATTTGCTACTAGTCGTGGGGAACATAGTCCTCAATGTTTATAATTTCTCAATACATATACTTAGAAAAACATAAATGTTTTTCCCATATAAGTGACTTTGTGTCTTTTAAAGGAAATGTCTGTTTTTAAATAATGCTGTGTGTTAAATGTTTACAAAAAGCTTTAGTGAGCTAGAGATCCTTTACACACACACACAGATTACCATGCATCACTTTGCCCTTTTCTTTATTAATCACATGTCTCTACAAAGACTGTTCTAAAATATTTTACCAAGGCTTTCATCATTTTTACTTACTAATCAAATGAGTAAATGCTTTCTATATTAGTTTTAAAAGGCAGTGTGGTTCTAACTTAATTTCGGTGGAAAACCACTTCCCACGGCATCAATAAAACTTCATTGCAGTAGTATTCCTCAGTCAGAAAATGCACACTCAAATTAAGCCTCCAGATCAAAAAAAACAAAACAAAGTAAGCAAGTACTGAGAAAGTTTTCTTGTAATGCATACTCCCTTCCCATGTATAATTAGCTCTCAGAATTCTATCATGGCAAAATCTTATCTTAAAATTTTCAGAAAATTGCCAAATAAAAGAGATAAGCCTAGTACCAAAACACCATCTCTATGACCCCGAACTGAAGTCCCTGTTGTCATGAGAGATGATTCACACACTGATGATTAGAGGCTGAGTGACAATCTCCATGACCAAGACCCCCTAGTCTCTGTTGTCCTGGGTGGTAATTCTCATTCTGCATTGAACCAGGTCTCATCTTTAAGACCTCAGCTAACCAAAACCACATTATCTATAGAAGCTTTTCAAACACAGTATATTCATGTGTGTCCTTCGTGGGTCTACACCTATAGTGTTCTGTATGTCTATAATAATGTCAACATCAACATAGCAGGGCCACATTATGCCAATGGGAGTGAAGAGAAATGTCCCTGAACTCTGATTCCCACATACTCTTCTCATTAGTTAAAAATTTTGAGAGAAAAAAAAATGGAGAGAAATGAGATTAATACCATGACACCTTATATGAGATTAATACCATGACAGACAAAGTGAGTGTTTCAATGGATGTGTGTATGGATTGTGATAAAAGTTTTATGAGCCCCCAATAAAATGATTTTTATAAAAAGAAAGCAAGAAAGTGAGCGCCTGTCGGTGAATGAGGGCAAGAGTTCAGTGACTTGGGAAATGGCTGATAAAGTCATCCCATTAACAAGAGTTGAATGTCCTATGCTACCTTTTCCTGTTATCATATCACTTCTCTGCTAATTATGTTTATAAGTCCATGACATGGTTAAGTCCATAACTATAGGTATCTGAAATTCATCCCGAGTGAACTTCTTCATTCCAATGCTGCTTCTAGAAGTCATTCTCCAAAACTGAGTTCTGACCAACTATGGATTTAGACCAGTGGTTCTCAACCTGTGGGTGGAGACCCCTTTGGGGGTTGTACAACCCTTTCACAGTGGTTGCCTGATTCGTAACAGTAGCAAACTTACAGTTATGAAGTAGCAACAAAAATAATTTTACGGTTGGAGAGGTGCCCACAGCATGAGGAACTGTATTAGAAAGGGTTGCGGCATTAGGAAGGTGGAATAGCTCAAACATAAGAACAACGGTGAGAATGGCACAGGACTAGCAATGATTCGTTCTGTTTTATATTGGGTCATAGGAGATGGAACCAACTCAACAGCACATAACGACAACAAAATCAAAGTAGTATTTTATGATACTTTATCCTCAGTATTTCTGGAGGAGCCATTTCTATTAACATGCCAACTGTGAATGTTAACCTGGAGTTATAATGATGAACACTGAAGACTTTTAAGGGCATTATAGTTGGAAGATATTCCACTGTAGAAAGAAATGATAAGTTTATAACCAGAAATGCGTAACGTCAGTAAACAATTATGATTCACAAGCATTTCTGGGACTAGCACATAACTACTGCCAAAAGACCTTGGCATACCATTACCACCATCTATTTACAAGGTATAAATATCTTAGGATAAGATAATAGGGCAATAAATTATATTCATAGAACCACTACTGGTAGAATACTGGTTCCTCTTTCCGCACAATACGAAAGATGCTTTTGAGGACTGCAGTGATCCCAGGCCATTTCTGCTCACATTCACACCCCTTGGCTCATCGGCATTTCCTCTTCCTGGAATGACATTAGCACAGGCCCCATTATTAGGAATCATGAGGCCATTCAGTGAAAACTGTGCCCTCTGACTCATAACAAGAGACCAGAATGGCTTCCCGAAGGAGAACAGCAGCTAGCATGCCTTAAGCTTAGTCAGGGAGTTCGTACCTGTTTCCCCACTGGCACCGGCAGCATTTTTCATTCTGTTCTCTTTCTGCCAACTGAGCCAGACTTCAAGCAGACAGGCCTGACAGCTGCAGTCCTGACCCAAGGGACCAGCAGGCCCAGTTCTCGCCTCTAGCACTTTCGCATCCTACTTAGTCAGTGATCCTGGCTCTTTCAACGTGCAGTCCTGTGTTTCTGTGAGCAAGGGCAGAAACTGACTGATAGGATCAATTTCGATTGCAAGGTTCAATTCACAGCTCATTTGTCTGGAACTACACTACTATAGTATTTCTTCAGAAGCTCAATTTCAGAACCTATGAGTGATATTTGGTTGTAATGTTAGGATCTTGTCTTTCATAATCAAAAACAGATTACAGCCAATGCTCCTGGTAATGGGTACTCTTCTCTACCGCTTTATGAACTACCGAAGTCTATTCCATTAAAAGGAATGATGCCAGAAATGACAGGATGGGTCCTCTCCACCACCATCACTAATTCTCTTCTTGCCTCAGCGGACACATAAAAGAGAGTGGCAAGATAATAAGGCAATGGGTTGATTTATTTAATATTCATACATTAAATCAGAGCAAAAAACCGATTGACTAATATTGCCGGCTTACATAACATCCCAAGGGATTCAATATTTCCCAACAGCAGGGCTCCAGGCATGTGGCAGTGTGTCCGAGCATCATAACTAATAACAGTAATTGTTGAATTAGCCAATACTTTCATGTGATTTAAAAAACACAAAAAAGTTCTCATAGGAAGATCTGTTGACAAACTATTAGTTTTTGTTTGTACATATTAGGGGATATCTCAAAGGAGTTAGGTCATTGGGGGCCACCCTCTTGAAGTTGTGTTATATGTTTTTTTTCATTTAGGATCAATGAACCTATAGAGATAGTAAGTAAAATAAGGAATTCTGGGGGTGGGGGTACAGTGGTGATGGGGAGGAAGGGGAGATGATGTTAAGGAGTCCATGTTGAAAAGAAATGTTTGGAAACTGACTATGGTAGCAAATATTCAATTCTGTTGGAAATAATTGAACTATGGAATGATATATGTATTAATTCTCAAATAATAATAATAATTACTCTTTGCCAGGCAAGTTGAAAATACTATTGTAGGGACTTAATCAAGTGCAATGTAGCAGCGAGGAATTACTAAACCTGAATGAAGTCCGAACATGATGGTGGGACAAGAAGATATTAAAAGGAAATAAGAGGAAAGAATCAGGAGGCACAGGATATTTATAGAGGCCTAAATACAGGCATGTACATATGTAAATACATATATGAGAGGGGAATAGAACTATGTGCTCATATATATATATATATATATGTTAAAAATTAAGGTTACAGATGGACATTGGGTCTTGACTCAAGTACTCAGTACTCCCTCAACACAAGAATACTTTGTTTTAACAATCCCAACATGATCGCTGAAGACAAAATGGGTGCATAAGCAAATATGGTGAAGAAAGTTGATGGTGCTCAGCTATCAAAAGATATAGTGTCTGGGGTCTTAAAGGTTTAAAGATAAACTAGCAGCCATCTAACTCAGAAGCAACAAAACCCACATGGAAGAAGTACACCAGCCAGTGTGATCATGAGGTGTTGATAGGATCAGGTATCAGGTATCTAAGATCTGGAATAAAACCAAACCCAAGGTGAATGGGGGTGGGTGGGTGGCATGGAGTAGAGACCCAATGCCCATCTGTACACCACTGGACCTCCCCTCACAGAAGGGTCACAGGGAAGAGATGAGCTAGTCAGGGTGCATTATAGCACCAATGAAACATACAACTTTCCTCTAGTTCTTTGGTGCTTCCTTCACCCCACTATCATGAACTCAATTCTACCTTACAAATTGGATTAGACCAGAATATGCACACTGCTACAGACAAGAATCTTTAACATAGGGAATCCTGGATATATAAACCCCTCAGAGCCAACAATGAGAGTAGAGATACCAGGAGGATTAGGGGAGGGTGAAGGGAGAAAGGAAGAATTGATCACAAGGATCAATTAGAAGCCCCTCCCAGGGGGACGAATAATGGAAAAGTGGGTGAGGGGTGACGGAGGATGATGTAAGACATGAAAATAATAATCGTGAGGGAGGGTCAGCGGGGGAAGGTTGGGGAAGAAATGGGGAGCTGATTTCAGGGACTCAAGTGGGAAGAAAATGCTTTGAAAATGATGATGGTGGTATATGTGCAAATGTGCTTGACACACTGGATGAAGGCATGGATTGTGACAGATGTAAGAGCCCTCCCAATAAAAATTTTGCGCAAAGGAAAATACTACTGCAGTCATTAAGTATTGCATTGCTAACCACAGGTGATCCATGGTTCAAACCTAGCAACTTCTCCTCAGGAGAAAGATTAGGCAACCTGGTTCCCTAAAGATTTACAGTGCTTATTGAATTGTGTGATATGTGAATTAAACGCCAATAAAACAGTTCAAAAGAATAAAGTGATTTACAGTCTTGGAAGCTCTGTGGAGCAGTTCTGCTCTGTCTGGTGGAATTACTATGATTTAAAAAGCAGCTTCTCTGGCAGTGGTTTTTTTGGGTAAAGCATCTCTCTCCCTATAATGCAACCAAATATATTAGAGTGGTCATAAGAATTACATGCATCTGAAAAGTCTCTTCCACCAACCAACAATTGTTAATAGTTTTTACAACAGTTTGTCATAATTACAATTTTTTTAATCACTTGAAAATAACTTATTTCTTGGAACATGACCCAGAGTCCTGGTGTCTGACCTCTTGCTTTGGGGTCTTGGAGTCCCTGTAACCACATGGTCAGTAAAAGTCTGTAGCCTGATGCCTCACCTACAACTTTGGAACCTGCAAGCTTCCACAATTTCATGAGATATGTCCTTGAATGAAATATTTTATTTATATATACACACCTATATATCAGATGCATGAAGGAGAAAACTTGATATTGTAAAGTTATGTCTTTGCCTGAAATTAATAAGTGGAAAATATGTAATTTTAATTAAATATAATTTTAATTAAATCCAATTAATTAATACAACAAAAATGAACAGATGATAGTTTCAAACAGCAATGAGTGTTACAGCACACATATGCTACCCCATCTTCATTGTAGCCTAGTCCATATAACAAGAGGTTGGACACAGCCCAAAGGCCGCTCAGTAAAAAAAATGGATAGAAAAAGTCTGGTACATATACACAATGGAGTGAATACCACGCATCCTCACAGAACAGCTATGAAACACAACGAATGGCAAAGTTCAAAACACAGCCCTGGAGTGGGTATGGGGAATGGGTATGGAGACACTAAAAACCTCAAACACTACTGGAAGGCCTGGAGAACTATAAATCACTGTGGAATGCAGGCTGGTACTTTCTCAAACAAATGGGATTAGAAATACCATATGCTGCAGCAATTCCTCTACTTGGTAAAGACATTAAAGAAAAAAGGAGCAAAGCCCAAGCAGATATACGAGGGGACACTACCCCCTACCGGAATTTTACTGGTTCGAGTTGAGTTTCCTTAGTACACATTTTTCCCTCTAGATGAGCATCTGGCAACTTGCTCTGAGTTAATGCACCCAGTGGCATCATCTAGGAAGGTTCTCTCTGGTTATAGTGATTTTTTTCATAAAAACAATATTGCTTGAACCTAGTATGTCAGTCTGGGTAGACTAGAGGAACAAATCCAAGGAGACTCAAATGTGTATAAGAAAGAGCTTTATATACAAGAGCAGTTGAATATTGAGAAAACATCCCAGTCCAGTCCAGATCAAGTCCATAAGTGTGATATTAGCCTATATGTCTGATAACAATGCATAAATTCCTCTTGAGACTCAAGAAACATATGCAAAAAAACAAACAAAACAAAAAGAAACACATGCAATGATCCTGAATGCAGGAAGATCGCAGGCAATGGGGGGCGGTGGTCTTGTGGATCCAGTGGTGTTATAAGCATCTCAGTGCTGGCAGGGGTCTCCATGTGGCTTCTCCATCTCCAGAGCTCTGCCTCAATCAGCCTTTCTCCATGTGTCTTCTCCACAGGGATGTCTCACAGAGAGTGAGCAGAGAGAAAGTGTCTCCTGCCTCCAAGGAGGAAATACAGGAGTTCCCAGAATCCTCAGGAGAAGACCATGCCCACATACAGAGCTCATTGGCTGTATCCTGAAAGACAGGCTAGACTCCACTCCTATACTGTAATCCTCAAATCCTCAAATCCACTCCTATACCTTAATTCAGATTATATAACTACCATATCTAGTTTTTTGTGATGGCTGATTTAAGAGAACAGCCCGCAGCTGTGAAAGTTTTTTTCCTGATTAGGTAAAATGCCGCAGAAACTGCTGTGGTGTTGAACACAGCTTACAAGGACAGCACTATGGGAAAAACTCAAGTGTCTGAATGGTTTTCTCATTTCAAAAAAGGTGAAATATCGATTCATAACAAACCTCATTCTAGATGTCCATCAACTTCCCAAATGGACAAAAAAGTAGACTTGTGGATTTGGAGTTTGTTCTACCAGGTTAGAATGTTAATCAAGTTTTCTATTTAGAGGTTCTGAAATGATTGCATAACAGTGCGTGACCCCAAAATAGGCCTGATTTGTGACTGATGGGGGGCTGATTTTGCCACCACGACAATGCACCTGCTCATGCAGCCATCTCAGTGACTCAGTTTTTGGCAAAAAATACGCCTCTCTTTTCCCATGCACCTCATTCACCATACCTCACTCTACGCAACTTCCTTTTGTTTCCACAAATGCAGAGGGACATGAAAGGACAGTTATTTGATGATACAGAAGAGGTGAAGAAAAAAAATGAGGAAGGTGCTGTCAGCCATGCAGACAGATGAGTTTGAAAAATGTTTCCAAGAATGGAATCACAAATTTGACAAATGTATTAAGTGTAATGGAGAGTACTTTGAAAGTGATAAGGTTGTTTTGTAAAAAAATGTAAGTATGTAGCTTTGAAAAAAATTCCAGTTTTGAGGGGGGGGTACCCCCTTGTACGGATGTCTATGTTTATCACAGCACAATTCAAAATAGCAAGAAAATAGAAACAATCTAAATGTCCACTGGTAGAGAAGGGATAAATAAACCTTGGTACATACACAAAAAGGAATTCTATATGTCATTAAAGAGTAAAGATAGAACTGTCATACAGGGAATGACTGGGAAACTATTACACTGAGAGAAGTGAGATGATCTCATACAGACAATATTGTGTGAGATCACTGATATAAAAGAAAAAATCTGCATGAATTTTTATAAGAGCTGTAAGAACCCCCAATAAAACGATTTCTTAAAAACAGAAAAGAAAAAAATCAAGGGAAAGAATTTTCATACCAAGACAGAAACACATTTTGATGAGCTGATGATTATGGAGGGACAAGGAGTGGCCACTGAGAAAGGAAGGGTGGGGGAGTCTGGTAGTCTGGGTAAACTAGGGAAACAAATCCACAGAAACTCATATATGTATATTTATGACAGAGTTTTATATAAAGAGTAAGTGTACAGTAAAAAGGCATCCCAACCCAGTGCTGTCCAAGCCCATAAGTCTAACATTAGCCCATATGTCCGACACTGATCTACAAAGTCCTCCTCTATCTCACAAAACACACGCAATGATGCCGACTGCAGGAGGAAAACTGCATCAGTGAGCATGTAAGTATCTCAGCGCTGGCAGAGGTCTCCACACCGCTGCTCCAGCACCCAGAGCTGCATTGGGGTAGGTCCATGTGGCTTCTCCTCAGGAAGTGAACCTTGCCAGTTAAAGCAGGGAACTGCTAAGGCAGCTGCACCCTGGTCCAACCATCAGAAAGCAAGAGATCTGATGCTCACGGAGCCATTTATTTGATCCCACATGTGCTTATTGGCCTTCAATTGATCCCACATGTCTTTATCGGCCAGGTGGGCACAATAAACCTTATCTCAGGGAATTAATTATTTTTTAAATAGAATATTAGTATGGTAGAGCATAACAGAAATGTAACTGCCCAGTACATGAATAGTCCATATGATGATAATTTGGGGCAGAATAGACAAAGCATCCCTTTCTCAAGACCCTTAAACACTGCTGAAAACCCATGCTAGATTTCTGACAGGGACTTCAAAAAGTTTGTGGGAAAATAGAATGGAAGGATAATAGAATTTTTCCATGAGGTTTTTGAATCCTCCTTTTATGAATCTCTGAGGTTAATGATATGAGCTGCACGATTGTGCAGTGGCCATGTTTACATCAGCGGATGTGTACTTGTATATGTGTTTGCATGTGTTATTTAAAAATGTGTAGGTTCTGTAAATTGCCACCCACTGCACAATGATTTATCTCTATTCACCTGGCACAACAGAGGAGAACAAAAGATGAGGAATCAGAGGAGGAAATGGAATGTGTGGCTCAATGCCTCCATGAGCAATTGCTCCTTTACCCATGATACCAGAACGGAGTAGTGCCTAGCTGCTAATACTGAACACACTGATCAAAGAGAGAATCCTGTTCAAAAGGGAAAAAAATGCAGAACAGAATTCCAAATTCTCATACTATCCAGGTGGTTTTTAACTATGAAGAGCTACTTCCTTGGGATTATCTTAAAAACTTAAGCTAAAAATATTATTTGAAGTCTTATTAAAACCAAACCTGAGTTTAATTTGACTAGTAAATGTCTGTCTTGGATATTGACTTCTTATAAGAACTATCTACAATGGATCAAACTGATAATGGCAACTTAAAGGATGTGGTAGGCAACTTGGAGGGTCAGTGAATTTATGTTAATCGGTGAGAGGCAATTTGAAAAAGCAAGGTAAGACTATTCATAAGTACTGAAAAATGTAATCAACATCACTGAATTGTCTCTATAGAAATGTTGAATAGTATACTCCGCTATGTTTAGTTTTAACTACAACAAAAT
>NW_022103955.1:1804745-1809174 GCF_000313985.2 Echinops telfairi
ACTAACATTTCTTGAGCACATATTTTAAGTTTCACGACTAAATTTCAAATGTTAACTAAATCTTCTGGTAAATTGGGTCTGCAGAAGTGAGGCATACATATTGACTGAGATGTATCAATTTCTTTTTTCAGGAAATTACTATTATTTACTTGAATTCAATATATATGGTGTATACATATTCTGCGCACATATTCTGAGTACATTTATAATAGCTATATTTGAATTTTGGAAACTGTCAATTCCAGTTTCTCTCCCTTGTTCTAATCTATTCCTCATGCCACTGACAGAATGTCTTTCATATTCCACCGTAAAGCCTGCCAGTTATCAGCTGAACCAAGAAAGCAATGTTCTCACCAGCAAGTAACAACTATCAAAGCGATCGCATAACCATTCTTGCCTTCCACCCCAGCCAGGTGAATCTATCTGAAACTCAAATGCAGTGTACTCAAATTTATATCCAAGTTTAATCCACTCCAAAATTAGTATCTCTGTTCAGACAGATCTATATATACACAGGACTGTTCAGCTTTTTATCTGTCAGAAAGTAGCCTTCAGTTGCTTGGACTCTTGGACTCTTATGAATATTTCTTCTTAGTTAAAACATAAATTCAGAGACTTTCACAGACTAGTTGCTGCTAGGTGCCATCAAGACAGCGCTGACTGATAGGAACCCATGTGCAACAGAGCAAAAGATGCTTATTCGTGTGCCTTCCTCACAATTGGCAGGTAGCAGCCACTGTGTCAATGCATCTCTCTGACAGTGCTCGTGTGTTTTGCTGACTCTGAACTTCACCAAGCAGGATATGGTTCCTAGGGCCTGTCCCCCACTGCACCACCTGGAAACTGTCTCAAGTCCATAAGAAGTCACCTCACCATCCTTGCTTCTAGTGAGCATCCTGGCCATACTACGAAGACAGATTTGCTTTTCTTCCAGCAGCCCATAATTTATTCAATATTCGTCACCTAATCCATAATTAAATGGTCAAAATCCTAATGAATATATGCTGAATATATGCTTATATGTTTTACTGAATTCCATCACAAAATCTCTAATACACATATTTTATCCTCGGAAATGCCTGAATTTGTAACGAACATTTTTGGTGAAAGGTACAATATAAAATAAAGAACAAGGAACATTTGGCTCAGTTCCTTATTTTGTATAAGTAAATTCAGGAATTTCCACCTTTCCTACAGTATTTACCTATTTTCTATTAAAAAAATAATCCAAACTTATTTCAAAGAGTCAATGTTGACTCTACCCTACGGGACAGGGTAGAACTGCCTTGTGAGTTTCCAAGCCTGTAACTCTTCATGAGAGTAGAAAGTTCCATCTTTCTACCCTGTGACTTTACCTCTGTTTTACTATCCTGCTTTCAAAGAAGCCACACATGACTGAAAATATGACTTCTATTTCAGTTTTGTCAGAGATCCCTGGTGACATTTCCAAAGGGAAAAGTTCACCACTATAGAAGGAACCCACGACTATGGAGCAAAATTACAATCTTGAATTGTTTCCATGCACTGGAATGAACACACCACAATTCATCCTGTAGGTGAACTTTACAAGACAACAGTTGAATGAAATAAACAAGAATCTGCAGTAAACTACCTCCTTGGTATTTATATCAGACTATGTAAAACAGGAGGAGGCAAAATGGTTTTCACAGAGTTTTTCAAAACTGTCATCAAATGGTTTGCAATAGGTTGTTACCCTTTCTAACCCTCACGAAGCCATGATGCCCACAAGCAGCCTTAGAAGTTTGGAAGACATTTTACCCAGAGCAGTAGCATTCCTCATCTATTAATTTTTGTGTGTTGTTGCTATAGACATCCCCTTACAGAAGGGTCGCGGGGAGGAGAAGAGCCAGTCAGGGTGCAGGGTAGCAACGGTTAAACATACAAACAAACAGGGTAGCAATGATGAAACATACAACTTTCCTCTAGTTCTTTAATGCTTCTTCCCCACCCCCCCAATATCATGATCCCAATTCTACCTTACAAATCTGGCTAGACCAGAGGATGTACACTGTTACAGATAGGAACTTGAAACACGGAATCCAGGGCCAATGATTCCTTCAGGACCAGTGGTGAGAGTGGCGATACCGGGAGGGTGGAGGGAGGGTGGGGTGGAAAGCGGGAACCAATTACAAGGATCTACATATAACCCCTTCCCTGGGGGACAGACAACAGAAAAGTGGGTGAAGGGAGACGTTGGACCGTGTAAGACATGACAAAATAATAATAATTTATAAATTATCAAGGGTTTTATGAGGGAGGGGAGCGGGGAGGGAGGGGAAAAAATAAGGACCTGATGCCAAGGGCTCAAATAGCAAATATTTTGAGAATGATGAGGGCAACAAATGTGCAAATGTGCTTGACACAATGGATGCATGTATGGATTATGATAAGAGTTGTATGAGCCCCCAATAAAATGGTTTAAAAATATATACATATCATTCATTCAAGAAAAAAATCCATCAAATAAAATTTTAGTTTTATATATATATGCACACCCATATATATGTGTATACTATATGATATACACACATGAATCTCTAGATAATACAGATAAATGCTACATAAAACATTTTTAATTGTTGAAAGCCTTCTTATTTTGGTTTATATACTCTATGTGCGATTATATGGTTTTCTCTTAGAAGTTGTAGGAGCCCGGCAAATAGCTTCACAAAAGTCCAGCCTCTCTTATGAGAGACTGACAGCTATGTGCTGTGCACACCAATCTTTATATGAGGAACTGATAGCTACGCTGTAAATATATTGTGTGTTTTCATTAATCGATTTTTTAAATTATCTAAATTCCCATTAACATGGGAGTGGGTAAGCAAAATGTGCCACATACACATAATGGATTACTACTCAGTCAAATGGTGGAATATGTCTTGATACAATGCTAATATTGTAAATGGCACTTGAAGACATGGGATTGAGTGAAATGACTAATACACAAATGGACAAAACTTGTATGACTTCATATATAAAAATACAAGCAAAGTCAAATAGGTAAGTTTGCTAGTGGTTACCAGGGGCAGGAGGGAGGGAAGAAGGGGATTAATGGTGATGGGAAAATCGCACTGATTAAAGACAGGATGTCTGGCTGAGTACTAAAGGAGAAGCAACTCAGAAAAGAAGAAGAAAGGTTGCCAACTCGTAAGAATGTAATCAATGTCATTAAATTGTACGTGTAGAAACTGCTGAATTAGTATGTGTTTTGTGTTTACCTTCTCAAATAATGACATACATAAAATAAATTATTTAGAAATTAAATTTAGGGGGGAAAAGCATATGACTGACAAGTTCATATTTTAAAACCTAAGTGTTCTATCCTTCTAATCTTCCAGGAAATTTGCATTGTTAGAGGGTAGAGAGTTGTTTCTAAAGGGACAGTATAATGTTAGAACTCCACTAATAGATATTGATAGAGGGATAAGGATTACATATAACCACAGGGAGAAATGAAATTATTTCTATTCCTCTAAACCAGGGGTGGCCAGGAGAACCTTGCAATCAACAATATCAGCTAACATCACATGCCTACCAAAGAGAAGCCATTCCAACTATCACATTAGAGGTGAATTAATTACATGTTAAGCTGATAATTTTGTATGGCTCCCATAAGACTTTATAAGTATCCAAATGGTTCTTGACAGTACACAGGTTCCCATCCCTGCTCCAAATAATAAATAATGCCAAAGAAAAGAAAATCCTACTAATTTTGCACAAACTATTTGAGCCCTCTGCTGAATTTTCTCAAGACTATGCTAGCAAATTAATACCATTATATGCCAGCTTTAGCCTAAAGATATTTTATGTATGCGATCCTTTCTATTTTCCTACCTTTCTAACTTTGCAATGTTACTTTTCCAAACCTTTCAAATATAAACCTGAGATAATAAGAAAAAGCATAATTTTCTGATTTGAATAAAGAATGTTAATATAGATTTTCCGGGAAGCCAGGATATCAATCAATTGTTTATTGAAAGGGTACTGAATTCATAGTCATTTATTCTAACACAATTTTAAGCTTGTCATATTTTTCATATCACTTCAAGAGTAGTCTATTACAGTTTCCTCCTTCAAATGAACTTTCGTCTTCTGATTTTCAAATACTCCACTTGGAAAGAGTTCTAGGCACCCCCTCTCTCCTCAAGCTACAGGTGAGAGGTGTTGTGGGGTCAAAGTTCCTCAGGAGCACCATACTCTTTCATCATTCACAAATTCCTCACACCCCCTGAAATTCTAATACTTAGAATTTTAAGTAGGTAGGGGGATTCTGGGTCCCCTGGGTGTTACAAACTGTGAAACTGCATGGCTGTTTTCCCAAAGCTTGGATACTTGAGCCTACCCAGAAGTGCCTCTGAAGAAAGGTCGGGCAATTAACCCTGAAATAATAGCCATTCATTCTTTT
>NW_022103955.1:1813214-1814756 GCF_000313985.2 Echinops telfairi
GTCTTATCAGATGCATATAGCAGCCCGATGGACTTCTGTTTGTTGATCTTGTATCCTGCCACACTGCCAAACTCCTCTATTGCTTCCAGTACTCCCCTTGTGGAACTTTTGGGATTTTCCATATATAAAATCATATCATCTGCAAATAACGATAGTTTCACCTCTTCCTTGCCATTCATTCTTATGAAACTCAGTTCTGCTCTTACACACGTGTGGTTTTCATGAGTCAGATTTGATTCCATGACAAAGGGACTGGTTTAAAGGCCTATGGTTCAGGGTCATGAGTAGTTTTACAGGTTTCCTGGTTATTTTTTTACTACCCTTCTCCCACTTCTCCAGAACCAATGAGTCATAATGATGTACACATATATATTATTATGTTAACATCTGGAAAATGTGTGATGTGTGAACAATATAACACAACACAGTTTTGGTATCAGTTAACTGCTGCTATCTCTTCCTTTTTTAAACCTGCTGTTTTCTAGATACTTTATTGAATAAAATGGCATGGGTAGTATTACCCGATAGGGAACATGATATGAGCTAATTTCATACTTAAAAAAATTAATTATGTCCATTGACCCACATTTCTTTCACTTGTAGCTTTATTTTCCATTGTTGTTGGGTACTATGCTGCCAATTCTTACCCACAGAGACTCCATAGGACAGAGTAGAGCTGCATCATAGGCCTTTCTTGGCTGTAATTTTTACAGATCAGACAGTCATATATTTATACTCTGGAGTCAATGGTGAGTCTGAATAGCCAACCTCATATTTATTTCAAGCCCAAACTATTGTGTACTGCTGGCCATTTTCCCACAATTGAATGCAAAATGAAAACATCTTCATTATACTTTATTTACACATCATGCATTTAAAGGTAAACTATGACATATTTTTATCAATTTTGGGGATACAGTATACTGTTCAGCATTTACTTACATGCAACAGTACACCAAGTTTTGCAAACATTTCACACTTTTAACACTTTCCTTTGGAAGAACATACTCTACATAAATTATTATTTTTGCCCTGCTAGTTCTTGTTTTTTTCTAAAACATGGTCTTATCCAGAGCGCTTCTACAGATATTGTAAAAATGCCAGGCTCAGTTGAATTATAATTATCAGTTATGTATGCTCTTGCTATAGCTAGTAGGAAATGTTTTTATTTAGGTAAATTATAGTTTTAGTAAATTTTAAATGCATTGAATGAAGGACAGTTGATCAAAAAAGAAAGCTGCTTTTATATCATGTTATACTCTTTAATAAAATTCCAATGGTTTTATGGGTATATATTTAACATACCACATAATCCAATGGTTTAAATACATTTAAAAAATTGTGCAATCATCAACATAATTTTAGAAAATATTCTTTTTTTTTCTTTTCTTTGTTTTTTTTTAATTTAAACATCATTTTATTGGAGGCTCATACAGCTCTTATAACAATCTGTACATCAATTGCATCAAGCCTAGTTGTACATATGTTGCCATCATTATTTTCTAGACATTTACTTTCTTTCTTTTTTTTTTTGCTTATGAT